>NW_027590508.1:45000-291436 GCF_964213995.1 Mustelus asterias
ACCCCCTCCAGCCCCTACAACCCCTCCCTATCTCTGTAACCCCCTCCAGCCCCTACACCCCCTCCCTATCTCTGTAACCTCCTCCAGCCCCGACACCTCCTCCATATCTCTATAACCCCCTCCATCCCCTACACCCCCTCCCTATCTCTGTAACCCCCTCCATCCCCTACACCCCCTCCATATCTCTGTAACCCCCTCCATCCCCTACACCCCCTCCCTATCTCTGTAACCCCCTCCATCCCCTACACCCCCTCCCGATCTCTGTAACCCCCTCCATCCCCTCCCTATCTCTGTAACCTCCTCCAGCCCCTACACACCCTTCCTATCTCTGTAACCTCCTCCAGCCCCTACACCCCCTTCCTATCTCTGTAGCCTCCTCCAGCCCCTACACCCCCTCCCTATCTCTGTAACCTCCTCCAGCCCCTACACCCCCTCCCTATCTCTGTAACCTCCTCCAGCCCCTACACCCCCTCCCTATCTCTGTAACCTCCTCCAGCCCCTACACCCCCTCCCTATCTCTGTAGCCTCCTCCAGCCCCTACACCCCCTCCCTATCTCTGCAACCTCCTCCAGCCCCCACACCCCCTCCCTATCTCTATAACCTCCTCCAGCCCCTACACCCCATCCCTATCTCTGTAATCCCCTCCAGCCCCTACACCCCTCCCTATCTCTGTAACCTCCTCCAGCCCCTACACCCCCTCCCTATCTCTGTAACCTCCTCCAGCCCCTACACCCCTCCCTATCTCTGTAACCTCCTCCAGCCCCTACACCCCCTCCCTATCTCTGTAACCTCCTCCAGCCCCGATACCCCCTCCCTATCTCTGTAACCTCCTCCAGCCCCTACACCCGCTCCCCATCTCTGTAACCTCCTCCAGCCCCTACACCCCCTCCCTATCTCTGTAACCTCCTCCAGCCCCTACACCCCCTCTCTATCTCTGTAGCCTCCTCCAGCCCCTACACCCCCTCCCTATCTCTGTAACCTCTTCCAGCCCCTACACCCTCTCCCTATCTCTGTAACCTCCTCCAGCCCCGACACCCCCTCCCTATCTCTGTAACCTCCTCCAGCCCCGACACCCCCTTCCTATCTCTGTAACCTCCTCCAGCCCCTACACCCCCTCCCTATCTCTGTAACCTCCTCCAGCCCCTACACCCGCTCCCCATCTCTGTAACCTCCTCCAGCCCCTACACCCCCTCCCTATCTCTGTAACCTCCTCCAGCCCCTACACCCCCTCCCTATCTCTGTAACCTCTTCCAGCCCCTACACCCTCTCCCTATCTCTGTAACCTCCTCCAGCCCCGACACCCCCTCCCTATCTCTGTAACCTCCTCCAGCCCCGACACCCCCTTCCTATCTCTGTAACCTCCTCCAGCCCCTACACCCCCTCCCTATCTCTGTAACCTCCTCCAGCCCCTACACCCGCTCCCTATCTCTGTAACCTCCTCCAGCCCCTACACCCCCTCCCTATCTCTGTAACCTCCTCCAGCCCCTACACCCCCTCCCTATCTCTGTCACCTCCTCCAGCCCCTACACCCCCTCCCTATCTCTGTAACCTCCTCCAGCCCCGACACCTCCTCCATATCTCTGTAACCCCCTACACCCCCTCCCTATCACCTCCTCCAGCCCCTTCACCCCCTCCCTATCTCTGTGACCCCCTCCAGCCCCTACACCCCCCTCCCTATCTCTGTAACCTCCTCCAGCCCCTACACTCCCTCCCTATCTCTGGAACCTCCTCCAGCCCCTACACCCCCTCCCTATCTCTGTAACCTCCTCCAGCCCCTCCACCCCCTCCCTATCTCTGTAACCTCCTCCAGCCCCGACAACCCTCCGAGATCTCTGCGCTCCTCCAATTCCGGCCTCTCGAGCATCCCCCGATTCCCATCGCTCCGCCATTGGCAGCCATGCCTTCAGCTGCCTGGGGGGCCCTAAGCTCTGGAATTCCCTCCCTAAATCTGAGTTATACCTCGCCCCTCTCACCTTGAGCCCGTGACCCCTCGTGATCGTCACTTCTGATCTGGGAAAAAGCTTCCCACCGTTCACCCTATCTATCCCCTTCATAATCTTGTACACCTCTATTAGATCTCCCCTCATTCTCCGTCTTTCCAGGGAGAACAACCCCAGTTTACCCAATCTCTCCTCAAAGCTAAGACCTTCCATACCAGGCAACATCCTGGTAAACCTTCTCTGCACTCTCTCTAACACCTCCATGTCCTTCTGGTAGTGCGGCGACCAGAACTGGACGCAGTACTCCAAATGTGGCCTAACCAGCGTTCTATACAGCTGCATCATCAGACTCCAGCTTTTATACTCTATACCCCGTCCTATAAAGGCAAGCATACCATATGCCTTCTTCACCACCTTCTCCACCTGTGCTGCCACCTTCAAGGATTTGTGGACTTGCACACCTCGGTCCCTCTGTGTTTCTATACTCCTGATGACTCTGCCATTTATTGTATAACTCCTCCCTACATTATTTCTTCCAAAATGCATCACTTCGCATTTATCCGGATTAAACTCCATCTGCCACCCCTCCGCCCAATTTTCCAGCCTATCGATATCCTGCTGTATTGCCCGACAATGCTCTTCGCTATCCACAAGTCCAGCCATCTTCGTGTCATCCGCAAACTTGCTGATTACACCAGTTACACCTTCTTCCAAATCATTTATATATATCACAAATAGCAGAGGTCCCAGTACAGAGCCCTGCGGAACACCACTGGTCACAGACCTCCAGCCGGAAAAAGACCCTTCGACCACTACCCACTACCAGGACAGGAAAGCACGGGATTAGATACAGAGTAAAGCTCCCTCTACACTGTCCCCATCAAACACTCCCAGGACAGGTACAGCACGGGGTTAGATACAGAGTAAAGCTCCCTCCACACTGTCCCCCATCAAACACTCCCAGGACAGGAAAGCACGGGATTAGATACAGAAGGATATAGATAGGCTGGAAATTTGGGCAAAGAAATGGCAGATGGAGTTCAATCCAGATAAATGTGAAGTGATGCATTTTGGTAGAACTAACGTAGGGGGGAGCTTTCCGATAAATGGCAGAACCATAAAAGGTGCAGATACGCAGAGGGACCTGGGTGTGCAAGTCCACAGATCCTTGAAGGTGACGTCACAGGTGGAGAAGGTAGTGAATAAGGCATATGGCATGCTTGCCTTTATAGGACGGGGCATAGAGTATAAAAGTTGGGGTCTGATGTTGCAGTTGTATAGAACGTTGGTTCGGCCGCATTTGGAATACTGCGTCCAGTTCTGGTCGCCACACTACCAGAAGTACGTGGAGGCTTTAGAGAGAGTGCAGAGGAGGTTTACCAGGATGTTGCCTGGTATGGAGGGGCTTAGTTATGAGGAGAGATTGGGTAAACTGGGGTTGTTCTCCCTGGAAAGACGGAGGATGAGGGGTGACCTAATAGAGGTGTATAAAATTATGAAAGGCAGAGATAGGGTGAACGGTGGGAAGCTTTTTCCCAGGTCGGTGGTGACATTCACGAGGGGGCACAGGTTCAAGGTGAGGGGGATGACACGGATATCAGAAGGACGTATTTTACACAGAGGTTGGTAGGGGCCTGGAATGCGCTGCCAGGCAAGGTGGTGGAGGCGGACACACTGGGAACGTTTAAGACTTATCTAGATAGCCACATGAACAGAGTGGGAATGGAGGGATACAAAAGAATGGTCTAGTTTGGACCAGGGAGCAGCGCGGGCTTGGAGGGCCGAAGGGCCTGTTCCTGTGCTGTATTGTTCTTTGTTCTTAGATACAGAGTAAAGCTCCCTCTACACTGTCCCCCATCAAACACTCCCAGGACAGGAACAGCACGGGGTCAGATACAGAGTAAAGCTCCCTCTACACTGTCCCCCATCAAACACTCCCAGGACAGGTACAGCACGGGGTCAGATACAGAGTAAAGCTCCCTCTACACTGTCCCCCATCAAACACTCCCAGGACAGGTACACCACGGGGTTAGAGACAGAGTAAAGCTCCCTCTACACTGTCCCCATCAAACACTCCCAGGACAGGTACAGCACGGGGTCAGATACAGAGTAAAGCTCCCTCTACACTGTCCCCCATCAAACACTCCCAGGACAGGTACAGCACGGGGTTAGAGACAGAGTAAAGCTCCCTCTACACTGTCCCCATCAAACACTCCCAGGACAGGTACAGCACGGGGTTAGATACAGAGTAAAGCTCCCTCTACACTGTCCCCATCAAACACTCCCAGGACAGGTACAGCACGGGGTTAGATACAGAGTAAAGCTCCCTCTCACTGTCCCCATCAAACACTCCCAGGACAGGTACAGCACGGGGCTAGATACAGAGTAAAGCTCCCTCTACACTGTCCCCCATCAAACACTCCCAGGACAGGTACAGCACGGGGCTAGATACAGAGTAAAGCTCCCTCTACACTGTCCCCCATCAAACACTCCCAGGACAGGAACAGCACGGGGTTAGATACAGAGTAAAGCTCCTTCTACACTGTCCCCCATCAAACACTCCCAGGACAGGAACAGCACGGGGTTAGATACAGAGTAAAGCTCCCTCTACACTGTCCCCCATCAAACACTCCCAGGACAGGAACAGCACGGGGTTAGATACAGAGTAAAGCTCCCTCTACACTGCCCCCCGTCAAACACTCCCAGGACAGGAACAGCACGGGGTTAGATACAGAGTGAAGCTCCATCTACACAGTCCCCCATCAAACACTCCCAGGACAGGTACAGCACGGGGTTAGATACAGAGTAAAGCTCCCTCTACACTGTCCCCACCAACACTCCCAGGACAGGTACAGCACGGGGTTAGATACAGAGTAAAGCTCCCTCTACACTGTCCCCATCAAACACTCCCAGGACAGGTACAGCACGGGGTTAGATACTGAGTAAAGCTCCCTCTACACTGTCCCCATCAAACACTCCCAGGACAGGTACAGCACGGGGTTAGATACAGAGTAAAGCTCCCTCTACACTGTCCCCATCAAACACTCCCAGGACAGGTACAGCACGGGGTTAGATACAGAGTAAAGCTCCCTCTACACTGTCCCCATCAAACACTCCCAGGACAGGTACAGCACGGGGTTAGATACAGAGTAAAGCTCCCTCTACACTGTCCCCATCAAACACTCCCAGGACAGGGACTGCATGGGGTTCGATACAGAGTAAAGCTCCCTCTACACTGTCCCCCATCAAACACTCCCAGTACAGGTACAGCACGGGGTTAGATACAGAGTGAAACTCCCTCAAAACTGTCCCCCATCAAACACTCCCAGGACAGGGACAGCACGGGGTTAGAGACAGAGTGAAACTTCCTCTACACTGTCCCCCATCAAACACTCCCAGGACAGGTACAGCACGGGGTTAGATACAGAGTGAAACTCCCTCTACACTGTCCCCCATCAAACACTCCCAGGACAGGTACAGCACGGGGTTAGATACAGAGTGAAACTCCCTCTACACTGTCCCCCATCAAACACTCCCAGGACAGGTACAGCATGAGGTTAGATACAGAGTAAAGCTCCCTCTACACTGTCCCCATGAAACACTCCCGGGACAGGTACAGCATGGGGTTAGATACATAGTAAAGCTCCCTCTACACTGTCCCCCATCAAACACTCCCAGGACAGGTACAGCACGGGGTTAGATACAGAGTGAAACTCCTTCTCCACTGTCCCTCATCAAACACTCCCAGGACAGGTACAGCACGGGGTTAGATACAGAGTAAAGCTCCCTCTACACTGTCCCCCATCAAACACTCCCAGGACAGGTACAGCACGGGGTTAGATACAGAGTGAAACTCCCTCTCCACTGTCCCTCATCAAACACTCCCAGGACAGGTACAGCACGGGGTTAGATACAGAGTAAAGCTCCCTCTACACTGCCCCCATCAAACACTCCCAGGACAGGTACAGCATGAGGTTAGATACAAAGCGAAGCTCCCTCTCCAGTGTCCCCATCAAACACTCCCGGGACAGGTACAGCATGGGGTTAGATACATAGTAAAGCTCCCTCTACACGGTCCCCATCAAACACACCCAGGACAGGTACAGCACGGGGTTAGATACAGTGTGAAGCTCCCTCGGCACTGTCCCCATCAAACACTCCCAGGACAGGTACAGCACGGAGTTAGATACAGAGTAAAGCTCCCTCTGCACTGTCCCCCATCAAACACTCCCAGGACAGGTACAGCATGGGGTTAGATACAGAGTAAAGTTCCCTCTACACTGTCCCAATCAAACACTCCCAGGACAGGTACAACACGGGGTTAGATACTGAGTAAAGCTCCCTCTACACTTTCCCCCATCAAACACTCCCAGGACAGGTACAACACGGGGTTAGATACAGAGTAAAGCTCCCTCTACACTGTCCCCCATCAAACACTCCCAGGACAGGCACAGCACGGGGTTAGATACAGAGTAAAGCTCCCTCTACACTGTCCCCATCAAACACTCCCAGGACAGGTACAGCATGGGGTTAGATACAGAGTAAAGCTCCCTCTACACTGTCCCCATCAAACACTCCCAGGACAGGTACAGCACGGGGTTAGATACAGAGTAAAGCTCCCTCTACACTGTCCCCATCAAACACTCCCAGGACAGGTACAGCACGGGGTTAGAGACAGAGTAAAGCTCCCTCTACACTGTCCCCATCAAACACTCCCAGGACAGGTACAGCACGGGGTTAGATACAGAGTAAAGCTCCCTCTACACTGTCCTCATCAAACACTCCCAGGACAGGTACAGCACGGGGTTAGATACAGAGTAAAGCTCCCTCTCACTGTCCCCATCAAACACTCCCAGGACAGGTACAGCACGGGGCTAGATACAGAGTAAAGCTCCCTCTACACTGTCCCCCATCAAACACTCCCAGGACAGGTACAGCACGGGGCTAGATACAGAGTAAAGCTCACTCTACACTGTCCCCCATCAAACACTCCCAGGACAGGAACAGCACGGGGTTAGATACAGAGTAAAGCTCCCTCTACACTGTCCCCCATCAAACACTCCCAGGACAGGAACAGCACGGAGTTAGATACAGAGTAAAGCTCCCTCTACACTGTCCCCCATCAAACACTCCCAGGACAGGAACAGCACGGGGTTAGATACAGAGTAAAGCTGCCTCTACACTGCCCCCCGTCAAACACTCCCAGGACAGGAACAGCACGGGGTTAGATACAGAGTGAAGCTCCATCTACACAGTCCCCCATCAAACACTCCCAGGACAGGTACAGCACGGGGTTAGATACAGAGTAAAGCTCCCTCTACACTGTCCCCACCAACACTCCCAGGACAGGTACAGCACGGGGTTAGATACAGAGTAAAGCTCCCTCTACACTGTCCCCATCAAACACTCCCAGGACAGGTACAGCACGGGGTTAGATACTGAGTAAAGCTCCCTCTACACTGTCCCCATCAAACACTCCCAGGACAGGTACAGCACGGGGTTAGATACAGAGTAAAGCTCCCTCTACACTGTCCCCATCAAACACTCCCAGGACAGGTACAGCACGGGGTTAGATACAGAGTAAAGCTCCCTCTACACTGTCCCCATCAAACACTCCCAGGACAGGTACAGCACGGGGTTAGATACAGAGTAAAGCTCCCTCTACACGGTCCCCATCAAACACACCCAGGACAGGTACAGCACGGGGTTAGATACAGTGTGAAGCTCCCTCGGCACTGTCCCCATCAAACACTCCCAGGACAGGTACAGCACGGGGTTAGATACAGAGTAAAGCTCCCTCTACACTGTCCCCCATCAAACACTCCCAGGACAGGCACAGCACGGGGTTAGATACAGAGTAAAGCTCCCTCTACACTGTCCCCATCAAACACTCCCAGGACAGGTACAGCATGGGGTTAGATACAGAGTAAAGCTCCCTCTACACTGTCCCCATCAAACACTCCCAGGACAGGTACAGCACGGGGTTAGATACAGAGTAAAGCTCCCTCTACACTGTCCCATTCAAACACTCCCAGGACAGGTACAACACGGGGTTAGATACTGAGTAAAGCTCCCTCTACACTTTCCCCCATCAAACACTCCCAGGACAGGTACAGCACGGGGTTAGATACAGAGTAAAGCTCCCTCTACACTGTCCCCCATCAAACACTCCCAGGACAGGCACAGCACGG
Source organism: Mustelus asterias (assembly GCF_964213995.1). Classification (NCBI taxonomy): domain Eukaryota; kingdom Metazoa; phylum Chordata; class Chondrichthyes; order Carcharhiniformes; family Triakidae; genus Mustelus; species Mustelus asterias. The sequence goes on from NW_027590508.1 coordinate 53,132, forward strand.
GGTTAGATACAGAGTAAAGCTCCCTCTACACTGTCCCCATCAAACACTCCCAGGACAGGTACAGCATGGGGTTAGATACAGAGTAAAGCTCCCTCTACACTGTCCCCATCAAACACTCCCAGGACAGGTACAGCACGGGGTTAGATACAGAGTAAAGCTCCCTCTACACTGTCCCCATCAAACACTCCCAGGACAGGTACAGCACGGGATTAGAGACAGAGTAAAGCTCCCTCTACACTGTCCCCATCAAACACTCCCAGGACAGGTACAGCACGGGGTTAGATACAGAGTAAAGCTCCCTCTACACTGTCCTCATCAAACACTCCCAGGACAGGTACAGCACGGGGTTAGATACAGAGTAAAGCTCCCTCTCACTGTCCCCATCAAACACTCCCAGGACAGGTACAGCACGGGGCTAGATACAGAGTAAAGCTCCCTCTACACTGTCCCCCATCAAACACTCCCAGGACCGGTACAGCACGGGGCTAGATACAGAGTAAAGCTCCCTCTACACTGTCCCCCATCAAACACTCCCAGGACAGGAACAGCACGGGGTTAGATACAGAGTAAAGCTCCCTCTACACTGTCCCCCATCAAACACTCCCAGGACAGGAACAGCACGGGGTTAGATACAGAGTAAAGCTCCCTCTACACTGTCCCCCATCAAACACTCCCAGGACAGGAACAGCACGGGGTTAGATACAGAGTAAAGCTCCCTCTACACTGTCCCCCCGTCAAACACTCCCAGGACAGGAACAGCACGGGGTTAGATACAGAGTGAAGCTCCATCTACACAGTCCCCCATCAAACACTCCCAGGACAGGTACAGCACGGGGTTAGATACAGAGTAAAGCTCCCTCTACACTGTCCCCACCAACACTCCCAGGACAGGTACAGCACGGGGTTAGATACAGAGTAAAGCTCCCTCTACACTGTCCCCATCAAACACTCCCAGGACAGGTACAGCACGGGGTTAGATACTGAGTAAAGCTCCCTCTACACTGTCCCCATCAAACACTCCCAGGACAGGTACAGCACGGGGTTAGATACAGAGTAAAGCTCCCTCTACACTGTCCCCATCAAACACTCCCAGGACAGGTACAGCACGGGGTTAGATACAGAGTAAAGCTCCCTCTACACTGTCCCCATCAAACACTCCCAGGACAGGTACAGCACGGGGTTAGATACAGAGTAAAGCTCCCTCTACACTGTCCCCATCAAACACTCCCAGGACAGGGACTGCATGGGGTTCGATACAGAGTAAAGCTCCCTCTACACTGTCCCCCATCAAACACTCCCAGTACAGGTACAGCACGGGGTTAGATACAGAGTGAAACTCCCTCAACACTGTCCCCCATCAAACACTCCCAGGACAGGGACAGCACGGGGTTAGAGACAGAGTGAAACTTCCTCTACACTGTCCCCCATCAAACACTCCCAGGACAGGTACAGCACGGGGTTAGATACAGAGTGAAACTCCCTCTACACTGTCCCCCATCAAACACTCCCAGGACAGGTACAGCATGAGGTTAGATACAGAGTAAAGCTCCCTCTACACTGTCCCCATGAAACACTCCCGGGACAGGTACAGCATGGGGTTAGATACATAGTAAAGCTCCCTCTACACTGTCCCCCATCAAACACTCCCAGGACAGGTACAGCACGGGGTTAGATACAGAGTGAAACTCCCTCTCCACTGTCCCTCATCAAACACTCCCAGGACAGGTACAGCACGGGGTTAGATACAGAGTAAAGCTCCCTCTACACTGTCCCCCATCAAACACTCCCAGGACAGGTACAGCACGGGGTTAGATACAGAGTGAAACTCCCTCTCCACTGTCCCTCATCAAACACTCCCAGGACAGGTACAGCACGGGGTTAGATACAGAGTAAAGCTCCCTCTACACTGCCCCCATCAAACACTCCCAGGACAGGTACAGCATGAGGTTAGATACAAAGCGAAGCTCCCTCTACAGTGTCCCCATCAAACACTCCCGGGACAGGTACAGCATGGGGTTAGATACATAGTAAAGCTCCCTCTACACTGTCCCCATCAAACACACCCAGGACAGGTACAGCACGGGGTTAGATACAGTGTGAAGCTCCCTCGGCACTGTCCCCATCAAACACTCCCAGGACAGGTACAGCACGGAGTTAGATACAGAGTAAAGCTCCCTCTGCACTGTCCCCCATCAAACACTCCCAGGACAGGTACAGCATGGGGTTAGATACAGAGTAAAGTTCCCTCTACACAGTCCCAATCAAACACTCCCAGGACAGGTACAACACGGGGTTAGATACTGAGTAAAGCTCCCTCTACACTTTCCCCCATCAAACACTCCCAGGACAGGTACAGCACGGGGTTAGATACAGAGTAAAGCTCCCTCTACACTGTCCCCCATCAAACACTCCCAGGACAGGCACAGCACGGGGTTAGATACAGAGTAAAGCTCCCTCTACACTGTCCCCATCAAACACTCCCAGGACAGGTACAGCATGGGGTTAGATACAGAGTAAAGCTCCCTCTACACTGTCCCCATCAAACACTCCCAGGACAGGTACAGCACGGGGTTAGATACAGAGTAAAGCTCCCTCTACACTGTCCCCATCAAACACTCCCAGGCCAGGTACAGCACGGGGTTAGATACAGAGTAAAGCTCCCTCCACACTGTCCCCATCAAACACTCCCAGGACAGGTACAGCACGGGGTTAGATACAGAGTAAAGCTCCCTCTACACTGTCCCCATCAAACACTCCCAGGACAGGGACTGCATGGGGTTCGATACAGAGTAAAGCTCCCTCTACACTGTCCCCCATCAAACACTCCCAGTACAGGTACAGCACGGGGTTAGATACAGAGTGAAACTCCCTCAACACTGTCCCCCATCAAACACTCCCAGGACAGGGACAGCACGGGGTTAGATACAGAGTGAAACTTCCTCTACACTGTCCCCCATCAAACACTCCCAGGACAGGTACAGCACGGGGTTAGATACAGAGTGAAACTCCCTCTACACTGTCCCCCATCAAACACTCCCAGGACAGGTACAGCACGGGGTTAGATACAGAGTGAAACTCCCTCTACACTGTCCCCCATCAAACACTCCCAGGACAGGTACAGCATGAGGTTAGATACAGAGTAAAGCTCCCTCTACACTGTCCCCATGAAACACTCCCGGGACATGTACAGCATGGGGTTAGATACATAGTAAAGCTCCCTCTACACTGTCCCCCATCAAACACTCCCAGGACAGGTACAGCACGGGGTTAGATACAGAGTGAAACTCCCTCTCCACTGTCCCTCATCAAACACTCCCAGGACAGGTACAGCACGGGGTTAGATACAGAGTAAAGCTCCCTCTACACTGTCCCCCATCAAACATTCCCAGGACAGGTACAGCACGGGGTTAGATACAGAGGGAAACTCCCTCTCCACTGTCCCTAATCAAACACTCCCAGGACAGGTACAGCACGGGGTTAGATACAGAGTAAAGCTCCCTCTACACTGCCCCCATCAAACACTCCCAGGACAGGTACAGCATGAGGTTAGATACAAAGCGAAGCTCCCTCTACAGTGTCCCCATCAAACACTCCCGGGACAGGTACAGCATGGGGTTAGATACATAGTAAAGCTCCCTCTACACGGTCCCCATCAAACACACCCAGGACAGGTACAGCACGGGGTTTGATACAGTGTGAAGCTCCCTCGGCACTGTCCCCATCAAACACTCCCAGGACAGGTACAGAACGGAGTTAGATACAGAGTAAAGCTCCCTCTGCACTGTCCCCCATCAAACACTCCCAGGACAGGTACAGCACGGGGTTAGATACAGCGTAAAGTTCCCTCTACACTGTCCCAATCAAACACTCCCAGGACAGGTACAACACGGGGTTAGATACTGAGTAAAGCTCCCTCGACACTTTCCCCCATCAAACACTCCCAGGACAGGCACAGCACGGGGTTAGATACAGAGTAAAGCTCCCTCTACACTGTCCCCATCAAACACTCCCAGGACAGGTACAGCATGGGGTTAGATACAGAGTAAAGCTCCCTCTACACTGTCCCCATCAAACACTCCCAGGACAGGTACAGCACGGGGTTAGATACAGAGTAAAGCTCCCTCTACACTGTCCCCATCAAACACTCCCAGGACAGGTACAGCATGGGGTTAGATACAGAGTAAAGCTCCCTCTACACTGTCCCCATCAAACACTCCCAGGACAGGTACAGCACGGGGTTAGATACAGAGTAAAGCTCCCTCTACACTGTCCCCATCAAACACTCCCAGGACAGGTACAGCACGGGGTTAGATACAGAGTAAAGCTCCCTCCACACTGTCCCCATCAAACAGTCCCAGGACAGGTACAGCACGGGGTTAGATACAGAGTAAATCTCCCTCTACACTGTCCCCATCAAACACTCCCAGGACAGGTACAGCATGGGGTTAGATACAGAGTAAAGCTCCCTCTACACTGTCCCCATCAAACACTCCCAGGACAGGTACAGCACAGGGTTAGATACAGAGTAAAGCTCCCTCTACACTGTCCCCATCAAACACTCCCAGGACAGGTACAGCACGGGGTTAGATACAGAGTAAAGCTCCCTCTACACTGTCCCCATCAAACACTCCCAGGACAGGTACAGCACGGGGTTAGATACAGAGTAAAGCTCCCTCTACACTGTCCCCATCAAACACTCCCAGGACAGGGACTGCATGGGGTTCGATACAGAGTAAAGCTCCCTCTACACAGTCCCCCATCAAACACTCCCAGTACAGGTACAGCACGGGGTTAGATACAGAGTGAAACTCCCTCTACACTGTCCCCCATCAAACACTCCCAGGACAGGTACAGCACGGGGTTAGATACAGAGTGAAACTCCCTCTACACTGTCCCCCATCAAACACTCCCAGGACAGGGACAGCACGGGGTTAGATACAGAGTGAAACTCCCTCTACACTGTCCCCCATCAAACACTCCCAGGACAGGTACAGCACGGGGTTAGATACAGAGTAAAGCTCCCTCTACACTGTCCCCCATCAAACACTCCCAGTACAGGTACAGCACGGGGTTAGATACAGAGTGAAACTCCCTCTACACTGTCCCCCATCAAACACTCCCAGGACAGGTACAGCACGGGGTTAGATACAGAGTGAAACTCCCTCTACACTGTCCCCCATCAAACACTCCCAGGACAGGTACAGCATGAGGTTAGATACAAAGTGAAGCTCCCTCTACAGTGTCCCCATGAAACACTCCCGGGACAGGTACAGCATGGGGTTAGATACATAGTAAAGCTCCCTCTACACTGTCCCCCATCAAACACTCCCAGGACAGGTACAGCACGGGGTTAGATACAGAGTGAAGCTCCCTCTACAGTGTCCCCATCAAACACTCCCGGGACAGGTACAGCATGGGGTTAGATACATAGTAAAGCTCCCTCTACACGGTCCCCATCAAACACACCCAGGACAGGTACAGCACGGGGTTAGATACAGTGTGAAGCTCCCTCGGCACTGTCCCCATCAAACACTCCCAGGACAGGTACAGCACGGAGTTAGATACAGAGTAAAGCTCCCTCTGCACTGTCCCCCATCAAACACTCCCAGGACAGGTACAGCACGGGGTTAGATACAGAGTAAAGTTCCCTCTCCACTGTCCCAATCAAACACTCCCAGGACAGGTACAACACGGGGTTAGATACTGAGTAAAGCTCCCTCGACACTTTCCCCCATCAAACACTCCCAGGACAGGTACAGCACGGGGTTAGATACAGAGTAAAGCTCCCTCTACACTGTCCCCCATCAAACACTCCCAGGACAGGCACAGCACGGGGTTTGATACAGAGTAAAGCTCCCTCTACACTGTCCCCATCAAACACTCCCAGGACAGGTACAGCATGGGGTTAGATACAGAGTAAAGCTCCCTCTACACTGTCCCCATCAAACACTCCCAGGACAGGTACAGCAAGGGGTTAGATACAGAGTAAAGCTCCCTCTCCACTGTCCCCATCAAACACTCCCAGGCCAGGTACAGCACGGGGTTAGATACAGAGTAAAGCTCCCTCTACACTGTCCCCATCAAACACTCCCAGGACAGGTACAGCACGGGGTTAGATACAGAGTAAAGCTCCCTCTACACTGTCCCCATCAAACACTCCCAGGACAGGTACAGCATGGGGTTAGATACAGAGTAAAGCTCCCTCTACACTGTCCCCATCAAACACTCCCAGGACAGGTACAGCACAGGGTTAGATACAGAGTAAAGCTCCCTCTACACTGTCCCCATCAAACACTCCCAGGACAGGTACAGCACGGGGTTAGATACAGAGTAAAGCTCCCTCTACACTGTCCCCATCAAACACTCCCAGGACAGGTACAGCACGGGGTTAGATACAGAGTAAAGCTCCCTCAACACTGTCCCCATCAAACACTCCCAGGACAGGTACAGCACGGGGCTAGATACAGAGTAAAGCTCCCTCTACACTGTCCCCCATCAAACAATGCCAGGACAGGTACAGCACGGGGTTAGATACAGAGTAAAGCTCCCTCTACACTGTCCCCATCAAACACTCCAAGGACAGGTACAGCACGGGGTTAGATACAGAGTAAAGCTCCCTCTACACTGTCCCCATCAAACACTCCCAGGACAGGTACAGCACGGGGTGAGATACAGAGTAAAGCTCCCTCTACACTGTCCCCATCAAACACTCCCAGGACAGGTACAGCACGGGGTTAGATACAGAGTAAAGCTCCCTCTACACTGTCCCCATCAAACACTCCCAGGACAGGTACAGCACGGGGTTGGATACAGAGTAAAGCTCCCTCTACACTGTCCCCATCAAACACTCCCAGGCCAGGTACAGCACGGGGTTAGATACAGAGTAAAGCTCCCTCTACACTGTCCCCCATCAAACACTCCCAGGACAGGTACAGCACGGGGTTAGATACAGAGTAAAGCTCCCTCTACACTGTCCCCCATCAAACACTCCCAGGACAGGTACAGCACGGGGTTAGATACAGAGTAAAGCTCCCTCTACACTGTCCCCATCAAACACTCCCAGGACAGGTACAGCACGGTGTTAGATACAGAGTAAAGCTCCCTCTACACTGTCCCCATCAAACACTCCCAGGACAGGTACAGCACGGGGTTAGATTCAGAGTAAAGCTCCCTCTACACTGTCCCCATCAAACACACCCAGGACAGGTACAGCACGGGGTTAGATACAGTGTGAAGCTCCCTCGGCACTGTCCCCATCAAACACTCCCAGGACAGGTACAGCACGGAGTTAGATACAGAGTAAAGCTCCCTCTGCACTGTCCCCCATCAAACACTCCCAGGACAGGTACAGCATGGGGTTAGATACAGAGTAAAGTTCCCTCTACACAGTCCCAATCAAACACTCCCAGGCCAGGTACAGCACGGGGTTAGATACAGAGTAAAGCTCCCTCCACACTGTCCCCATCAAACACTCCCAGGACAGGTACAGCACGGGGTTAGATACAGAGTAAAGCTCCCTCTACACTGTCCCCATCAAACACTCCCAGGACAGGGACTGCATGGGGTTCGATACAGAGTAAAGCTCCCTCTACACTGTCCCCCATCAAACACTCCCAGTACAGGTACAGCACGGGGTTAGATACAGAGTGAAACTCCCTCAACACTGTCCCCCATCAAACACTCCCAGGACAGGGACAGCACGGGGTTAGATACAGAGTGAAACTTCCTCTACACTGTCCCCCATCAAACACTCCCAGGACAGGTACAGCACGGGGTTAGATACAGAGTGAAACTCCCTCTACACTGTCCCCCATCAAACACTCCCAGGACAGGTACAGCACGGGGTTAGATACAGAGTGAAACTCCCTCTACACTGTCCCCCATCAAACACTCCCAGGACAGGTACAGCATGAGGTTAGATACAGAGTAAAGCTCCCTCTACACTGTCCCCATGAAACACTCCCGGGACATGTACAGCATGGGGTTAGATACATAGTAAAGCTCCCTCTACACTGTCCCCCATCAAACACTCCCAGGACAGGTACAGCACGGGGTTAGATACAGAGTGAAACTCCCTCTCCACTGTCCCTCATCAAACACTCCCAGGACAGGTACAGCACGGGGTTAGATACAGAGTAAAGCTCCCTCTACACTGTCCCCCATCAAACATTCCCAGGACAGGTACAGCACGGGGTTAGATACAGAGTGAAACTCCCTCTCCACTGTCCCTCATCAAACACTCCCAGGACAGGTACAGCACGGGGTTAGATACAGAGTAAAGCTCCCTCTACACTGCCCCCATCAAACACACCCAGGACAGGTACAGCACGGGGTTTGATACAGTGTGAAGCTCCCTCGGCACTGTCCCCATCAAACACTCCCAGGACAGGTACAGAACGGAGTTAGATACAGAGTAAAGCTCCCTCTGCACTGTCCCCCATCAAACACTCCCAGGACAGGTACAGCACGGGGTTAGATACAGCGTAAAGTTCCCTCTACACTGTCCCAATCAAACACTCCCAGGACAGGTACAACACGGGGTTAGATACTGAGTAAAGCTCCCTCGACACTTTCCCCCATCAAACACTCCCAGGACAGGTACAGCACGGGGTTAGATACAGAGTAAAGCTCCCTCTACACTGTCCCCCATCAAACACTCCCAGGACAGGCACAGCACGGGGTTAGATACAGAGTAAAGCTCCCTCTACACTGTCCCCATCAAACACTCCCAGGACAGGTACAGCATGGGGTTAGATACAGAGTAAAGCTCCCTCTACACTGTCCCCATCAAACACTCCCAGGACAGGTACAGCACGGGGTTAGATACAGAGTAAAGCTCCCTCTACACTGTCCCCATCAAACACTCCCAGGACAGGTACAGCACGGGGTTAGATACAGAGTAAAGCTCCCTCCACACTGTCCCCATCAAACACTCCCAGGACAGGTACAGCACGGGGTTAGATACAGAGTAAAGCTCCCTCTACACTGTCCCCATCAAACACTCCCAGGACAGGTACAGCATGGGGTTAGATACAGAGTAAAGCTCCCTCTACACTGTCCCCATCAAACACTCCCAGGACAGGTACAGCACAGGGTTAGATACAGAGTAAAGCTCCCTCTACACTGTCCCCATCAAACACTCCCAGGACAGGTACAGCACGGGGTTAGATACAGAGTAAAGCTCCCTCTACACTGTCCCCATCAAACACTCCCAGGACAGGTACAGCACGGGGTTAGATACAGAGTAAAGCTCCCTCTACACTGTCCCCATCAAACACTCCCAGGAGAGGGACTGCATGGGGTTCGATACAGAGTAAAGCTCCCTCTACACTGTCCCCCATCAAACACTCCCAGTACAGGTACAGCACGGGGTTAGATACAGAGTGAAACTCCCTCTACACTGTCCCCCATCAAACACTCCCAGGACAGGTACAGCACGGGGTTAGATACAGAGTGCAACTCCCTCTACACTGTCCCCCATCAAACACTCCCAGGACAGGTACAGCATGAGGTTAGATACAAAGTGAAGCTCCCTCTACAGTGTCCCCATGAAACACTCCCGGGACAGGTACAGCATGGGGTTAGATACATAGTAAAGCTCCCTCTACACTGTCCCCCATCAAACACTCCCAGGACAGGTACAGCACGGGGTTAGATACAGAGTGAAGCTCCCTCTACAGTGTCCCCATCAAACACTCCCGGGACAGGTACAGCATGGGGTTAGATACATAGTAAAGCTCCCTCTACACGGTCCCCATCAAACACACCCAGGACAGGTACAGCACGGGGATAGATACAGTGTGAAGCTCCCTCGGCACTGTCCCCATCAAACACTCCCAGGACAGGTACAGCACGGAGTTAGATACAGAGTAAAGCTCCCTCTGCACTGTCCCCCATCAAACACTCCCAGGACAGGTACAGCACGGGGTTAGATACAGAGTAAAGTTCCCTCTCCACTGTCCCAATCAAACACTCCCAGGACAGGTACAACACGGGGTTAGATACTGAGTAAAGCTCCCTCGACACTTTCCCCCATCAAACACTCCCAGGACAGGTACAGCACGGGGTTAGATACAGAGTAAAGCTCCCTCTACACTGTCCCCCATCAAACACTCCCAGGACAGGCACAGCACGGGGTTTGATACAGAGTAAAGCTCCCTCTACACTGTCCCCATCAAACACTCCCAGGACAGGTACAGCATGGGGTTAGATACAGAGTAAAGCTCCCTCTACACTGTCCCCATCAAACACTCCCAGGACAGGTACAGCAAGGGGTTAGATACAGAGTAAAGCTCCCTCTCCACTGTCCCCATCAAACACTCCCAGGCCAGGTACAGCACGGGGTTAGATACAGAGTAAAGCTCCCTCTACACTGTCCCCATCAAACACTCCCAGGACAGGTACAGCACGGGGTTAGATACAGAGTAAAGCTCCCTCTACACTGTCCCCATCAAACACTCCCAGGACAGGTACAGCATGGGGTTAGATACAGAGTAAAGCTCCCTCTACACTGTCCCCATCAAACACTCCCAGGACAGGTACAGCACAGGGTTAGATACAGAGTAAAGCTCCCTCTACACTGTCCCCATCAAACACTCCCAGGACAGGTACAGCACGGGGTTAGATACAGAGTAAAGCTCCCTCTAGACTGTCCCCATCAAACACTCCCAGGACAGGTACAGCACGGGGTTAGATACAGAGTAAAGCTCCCTCAACACTGTCCCCATCAAACACTCCCAGGACAGGTACAGCACGGGGCTAGATACAGAGTAAAGCTCCCTCTACACTGTCCCCCATCAAACAATGCCAGGACAGGTACAGCACGGGGTTAGATACAGAGTAAAGCTCCCTCTACACTGTCCCCATCAAACACTCCAAGGACAGGTACAGCACGGGGTTAGATACAGAGTAAAGCTCCCTCTACACTGTCCCCATCAAACACTCCCAGGACAGGTACAGCACGGGGTGAGATACAGAGTAAAGCTCCCTCTACACTGTCCCCATCAAACACTCCCAGGACAGGTACAGCACGGGGTTAGATACAGAGTAAAGCTCCCTCTACACTGTCCCCATCAAACACTCCCAGGACAGGTACAGCACGGGGTTGGATACAGAGTAAAGCTCCCTCTACACTGTCCCCATCAAACACTCCCAGGCCAGGTACAGCACGGGGTTAGATACAGAGTAAAGCTCCCTCTACACTGTCCCCCATCAAACACTCCCAGGACAGGTACAGCACGGGGTTAGATACAGAGTAAAGCTCCCTCTACACTGTCCCCCATCAAACACTCCCAGGACAGGTACAGCACGGGGTTAGATACAGAGTAAAGCTCCCTCTACACTGTCCCCATCAAACACTCCCAGGACAGGTACAGCACGGTGTTAGATACAGAGTAAAGCTCCCTCTACACTGTCCCCATCAAACACTCCCAGGACAGGTACAGCACGGGGTTAGATTCAGAGTAAAGCTCCCTCTACACTGTCCCCATCAAACACTCCCAGGACAGGTACAGCACGGGGTTGGATACAGAGTAAAGCTCCCTCTACACTGTCCCCATCAAACACTCCCAGGCCAGGTACAGCACGGGGTGAGATACAGAGTAAAGCTCCCTCTACACTGTCCCCATCAAACACTCCCAGGACAGGTACAGCACGGGGTTAGATACAGAGTAAAGCTCCCTCTACACTGTCCCCCATCAAACACTCCCAGGACAGGTACAGCACGGTGTTAGATACAGAGTAAAGCTCCCCCTACACTGCCCCCATCAAACACTCCCAGGACAGGTACAGCATGAGGTTAGATACAAAGTGAAGCTCCCTCGACAGTGTCCCCATGAAACACTCCCGGGACAGGTACAGCATGGGGTTAGATACATAGTAAAGCTCCCTCTACACTGTCCCCCATCAAACACTCCCAGGACAGGTACAGCACGGAGTTAGATACAGAGTAAAGCTCCCTCTACACTGTCCCAATCAAACACTCCCAGGACAGGTACAACACGGGGTTAGATACTGAGTAAAGCTCCCTCGACACCTTCCCCCATCAAACACTCCCAGGACAGGTACAGCACGGGGCTAGATACAGAGTAAAGCTCCCTCTACACTGTCCCCATCAAACACTCCCAGGACAGGTACAGCACGGGGTTAGATACAGAGTTAAGCTCCCTCTACACTGTCCCCATCAAACACTCCCAGGCCAGGTACAGCACGGGGTGAGATACAGAGTAAAGCTCCCTCTACACTGTCCCCATCAAACACTCCCAGGACAGGTACAGCACGGGGTTAGATACAGAGTAAAGCTCCCACTACACTGTCCCCATCAAACACTCCCAGGACAGGTACAGCATGGGGTTAGATACAGAGTAAAGCTCCCTCTACACTGTCCCCATCAAACACTCCCAGGACAGGTACAGAACGGGGTTAGATACAGAGTAAAGCTCCCTCTACACTGTCCCCATCAAACACTCCCAGGACAGGTACAGCATGCGGTTAGATACAGAGTAAAGCTCCCTCTACACTGTCCCCATCAAACACTCCCAGGACAGGTACAGCATGGGGTTAGATACAGAGTAAAGCTCCCTCTACACTGTCCCCATCAAACACTCCCAGGCCAGGTACAGCACGGGGTTAGATACAGAGTAAAGCTCCCTCTACACTGTCCCCATCAAACACTCCCAGGACAGGTACAGCACGGCGTTAGATACAGAGTAAAGCTCCCTCTACACTGTCCCCCATCAAACACTCCCAGGACAGGTACAGCACGGTGTTAGATACAGAGTAAAGCTCCCTCTACACTGTCCCCCATCAAACACTCCCAGGACAGGTACAGCACGGGGTTAGATACAGAGTAAAGCTCCCTCTACACTGTCCCCATCAAACACTCCCAGGACAGGTACAGCACGGGGCTAGATACAGAGTAAAGCTCCCTCTACACTGTCCCCATCAAACACTCCCAGGACAGGTACAGCACGGGGTTAGATACAGAGTAAAGCTCCCTCTACACTGTCCCCCATCAAACACTGCCAGGAGAGGTACAGCATGGGGTTAGATACCGAGTAAAGCTCCCTCTACACTGTCCCCCATCAAACACTGCCAGGACAGGTACAGCACGGGGTTAGATACAGAGTAAAGCTCCCTCTACACTGTCCCCATCAAACACTCCAAGGACAGGTACAGCACGGGGTTAGATACAGAGTAAAGCTCCCTCGACACTGTCCCCATCAAACACTCCCAGGACAGGTACAGCACGGGGTTGGATACAGAGTAAAGCTCCCTCTACACTGTCCCCATCAAACACTCCCAGGCCAGGTACAGCACGGGGTTAGATACAGAGTAAAGCTCCCTCTACGCTGTCCCCATCAAACACTCCCAGGACAGGTACAGCACGGGGTTAGATACAGAGTAAAGCTCCCTCTACACTGTCCCCCATCAAACACTCCCAGGACAGGTACAGCACGGGGTTAGATACAGAGTAAAGCTCCCTCTACACTGTCCCCATCAAACACTCCCAGGACAGGTACAGCACGGTGTTCGATACAGAGTAAAGCTCCCTCTACACTGTCCCCATCAAACACTCCCAGGACAGGTACAGCACGGGGTTAGATACAGAGTAAAGCTCCCTCTACACTGTCCCCATCAAACACTCCCAGGACAGGTACAGCACGGGGTTGGATACAGAGTAAAGCTCCCTCTACACTGTCCGCATCAAACACTCCCAGGCCAGGTACAGCACGGGGTTAGATACAGAGTAAAGCTCCCTCTACACTGTCCCCATCAAACACTCCCAGGACAGGTACAGCACGGGGTTAGATACAGAGTAAAGCTCCCTCTACACTGTCCCCCATCAAACACTCCCAGGACAGGTACAGCACGGTGTTAGACACAGAGTAAAGCTCCCTCAACACTGTCCCCCATCAAACACTCCCAGGACAGGTACAGCACGGGGTTAGATACAGAGTAAAGCTCCCTCTACACTGTCCCCCATCAAACACTGCCAGGACAGGTACAGCATGGGGTTCGATACAGAGTAAAGCTCCCTCTACACTGTCCCCCATCAAACATTGCCAGGACAGGTACAGCACGGGGTTAGATACAGAGTAAAGCTCCCTCTACACTGTCCCCATCAAACACTCCAAGGACAGGTACAGCACGGGGTTAGATACAGAGTAAAGCTCCCTCTACACTGTCCCCATCAAACACTCCCAGGACAGGTACAGCACGGGGTGAGATACAGAGTAAAGCTCCCTCTACACTGTCCCCATCAAACACTCCCAGGACAGGTACAGCACGGGGTTAGATACAGAGTAAAGCTCCCTCTACACTGTCCCCATCAAACACTCCCAGGACAGGTACAGCACGGGGTTGGATACAGAGTAAAGCTCCATCTACACTGTCCCCATCAAACACTCCCAGGCCAGGTACAGCACGGGGTTAGATACAGAGTAAAGCTCCCTCTTCACTGTCCCCCATCAAACACTCCCAGGACAGGTACAGCACGGGGTTAGATACAGAGTAAAGCTCCCTCTACACTGTCCCCCATCAAACACTCCCAGGACAGGTACAGCACGGGGTTAGATACAGAGTAAAGCTCCCTCCACACTGTTCCCATCAAACACTCCCAGGACAGGTACAGCACGGTGTTAGATACAGAGTAAAGCTCCCTCTACACTGTCCCCATCAAACACTCCCAGGACAGGTACAGCACGGGGTTAGATACAGAGTAAAGCTCCCTCTACACTGTCCCCATCAAACACTCCCAGGACAGGTACAGCACGGGTTTGGATACAGAGTAAAGCTCCCTCTACACTGTCCCCATCAAACACTCCCAGGCCAGGTACAGCACGGGGTGAGATACAGAGTAAAGCTCCCTCTACACTGTCCCCATCAAACACTCCCAGGACAGGTACAGCACGGGGTTAGATACAGAGTAAAGCTCCCTCTACACTGTCCCCATCAAACACTCCCAGGACAGGTACAGCACGGGGTTAGATACAGAGTAAAGCTCCCTCTACACTGTCCCCATCAAACACTCCCAGGACAGGTACAGCATGCGGTTAGATACAGAGTAAAGCTCCCTCTACACTGTCCCCATCAAACACTCCCAGGACAGGTACAGCATGGGGTTAGATACAGAGTAAAGCTCCCTCTACACTGTCCCCATCAAACACTCCCAGGCCAGGTACAGCACGGGGTTAGATACAGAGTAAAGCTCCCTCTACACTGTCCCCATCAAACACTCCCAGGACAGGTACAGCACGGCGTTAGATACAGAGTAAAGCTCCCTCTACACTGTCCCCCATCAAACACTCCCAGGACAGGTACAGCACGGTGTTAGATACAGAGTAAAGCTCCCTCTACACTGTCCCCCATCAAACACTCCCAGGACAGGTACAGCACGGGGTTAGATACAGAGTAAAGCTCCCTCTACACTGTCCCCATCAAACACTCCCAGGACAGGTACAGCACGGGGCTAGATACAGAGTAAAGCTCCCTCTACACTGTCCCCATCAAACACTCCCAGGACAGGTACAGCACGGGGTTAGATACAGAGTAAAGCTCCCTCTACACTGTCCCCCATCAAACACTGCCAGGAGAGGTACAGCATGGGGTTAGATACCGAGTAAAGCTCCCTCTACACTGTCCCCCATCAAACACTGCCAGGACAGGTACAGCACGGGGTTAGATACAGAGTAAAGCTCCCTCTACACTGTCCCCATCAAACACTCCAAGGACAGGTACAGCACGGGGTTAGATACAGAGTAAAGCTCCCTCGACACTGTCCCCATCAAACACTCCCAGGACAGGTACAGCACGGGGTTGGATACAGAGTAAAGCTCCCTCTACACTGTCCCCATCAAACACTCCCAGGCCAGGTACAGCACGGGGTTAGATACAGAGTAAAGCTCCCTCTACGCTGTCCCCATCAAACACTCCCAGGACAGGTACAGCACGGGGTTAGATACAGAGTAAAGCTCCCTCTACACTGTCCCCCATCAAACACTCCCAGGACAGGTACAGCACGGGGTTAGATACAGAGTAAAGCTCCCTCTACACTGTCCCCATCAAACACTCCCAGGACAGGTACAGCACGGGGTTGGATACAGAGTAAAGCTCCCTCTACACTGTCCGCATCAAACACTCCCAGGCCAGGTACAGCACGGGGTTAGATACAGAGTAAAGCTCCCTCTACACTGTCCCCATCAAACACTCCCAGGACAGGTACAGCACGGGGTTAGATACAGAGTAAAGCTCCCTCTACACTGTCCCCCATCAAACACTCCCAGGACAGGTACAGCACGGTGTTAGACACAGAGTAAAGCTCCCTCAACACTGTCCCCCATCAAAGACTCCCAGGACAGGTACAGCACGGGGTTAGATACAGAGTAAAGCTCCCTCTACACTGTCCCCCATCAAACACTGCCAGGACAGGTACAGCATGGGGTTCGATACAGAGTAAAGCTCCCTCTACACTGTCCCCCATCAAACATTGCCAGGACAGGTACAGCACGGGGTTAGATACAGAGTAAAGCTCCCTCTACACTGTCCCCATCAAACACTCCAAGGACAGGTACAGCACGGGGTTAGATACAGAGTAAAGCTCCCTCTACACTGTCCCCATCAAACACTCCCAGGACAGGTACAGCACGGGGTGAGATACAGAGTAAAGCTCCCTCTACACTGTCCCCATCAAACACTCCCAGGACAGGTACAGCACGGGGTTAGATACAGAGTAAAGCTCCCTCTACACTGTCCCCATCAAACACTCCCAGGACAGGTACAGCACGGGGTTGGATACAGAGTAAAGCTCCATCTACACTGTCCCCATCAAACACTCCCAGGCCAGGTACAGCACGGGGTTAGATACAGAGTAAAGCTCCCTCTTCACTGTCCCCCATCAAACACTCCCAGGACAGGTACAGCACGGGGTTAGATACAGAGTAAAGCTCCCTCTACACTGTCCCCCATCAAACACTCCCAGGACAGGTACAGCACGGGGTTAGATACAGAGTAAAGCTCCCTCCACACTGTTCCCATCAAACACTCCCAGGACAGGTACAGCACGGTGTTAGATACAGAGTAAAGCTCCCTCTACACTGTCCCCATCAAACACTCCCAGGACAGGTACAGCACGGGGTTAGATACAGAGTAAAGCTCCCTCTACACTGTCCCCATCAAACACTCCCAGGACAGGTACAGCACGGGTTTGGATACAGAGTAAAGCTCCCTCTACACTGTCCCCATCAAACACTCCCAGGCCAGGTACAGCACGGGGTGAGATACAGAGTAAAGCTCCCTCTACACTGTCCCCATCAAACACTCCCAGGACAGGTACAGCACGGGGTTAGATACAGAGTAAAGCTCCCTCTACACTGTCCCCATCAAACACTCCCAGGACAGGTACAGCACGGGGTTAGATACAGAGTAAAGCTCCCTCTACACTGTCCCCATCAAACACTCCCAGGACAGGTACAGCATGCGGTTAGATACAGAGTAAAGCTCCCTCTACACTGTCCCCATCAAACACTCCCAGGACAGGTACAGCATGGGGTTAGATACAGAGTAAAGCTCCCTCTACACTGTCCCCATCAAACACTCCCAGGCCAGGTACAGCACGGGGTTAGATACAGAGTAAAGCTCCCTCTACACTGTCCCCATCAAACACTCCCAGGACAGGTACAGCACGGCGTTAGATACAGAGTAAAGCTCCCTCTACACTGTCCCCCATCAAACACTCCCAGGACAGGTACAGCACGGTGTTAGATACAGAGTAAAGCTCCCTCTACACTGTCCCCCATCAAACACTCCCAGGACAGGTACAGCACGGGGTTAGATACAGAGTAAAGCTCCCTCTACACTGTCCCCATCAAACACTCCCAGGACAGGTACAGCACGGGGCTAGATACAGAGTAAAGCTCCCTCTACACTGTCCCCATCAAACACTCCCAGGACAGGTACAGCACGGGGTTAGATACAGAGTAAAGCTCCCTCTACACTGTCCCCCATCAAACACTGCCAGGAGAGGTACAGCATGGGGTTAGATACCGAGTAAAGCTCCCTCTACACTGTCCCCCATCAAACACTGCCAGGACAGGTACAGCACGGGGTTAGATACAGAGTAAAGCTCCCTCTACACTGTCCCCATCAAACACTCCAAGGACAGGTACAGCACGGGGTTAGATACAGAGTAAAGCTCCCTCGACACTGTCCCCATCAAACACTCCCAGGACAGGTACAGCACGGGGTTGGATACAGAGTAAAGCTCCCTCTACACTGTCCCCATCAAACACTCCCAGGCCAGGTACAGCACGGGGTTAGATACAGAGTAAAGCTCCCTCTACGCTGTCCCCATCAAACACTCCCAGGACAGGTACAGCACGGGGTTATATACAGAGTAAAGCTCCCTCTACACTGTCCCCCATCAAACACTCCCAGGACAGGTACAGCACGGGGTTAGATACAGAGTAAAGCTCCCTCTACACTGTCCCCATCAAACACTCCCAGGACAGGTACAGCACGGTGTTAGATACAGAGTAAAGCTCCCTCTACACTGTCCCCATCAAACACTCCCAGGACAGGTACAGCACGGGGTTAGATACAGAGTAAAGCTCCCTCTACACTGTCCCCATCAAACACTCCCAGGACAGGTACAGCACGGGGTTGGATACAGAGTAAAGCTCCCTCTACACTGTCCGCATCAAACACTCCCAGGCCAGGTACAGCACGGGGTTAGATACAGAGTAAAGCTCCCTCTACACTGTCCCCATCAAACACTCCCAGGACAGGTACAGCACGGGGTTAGATACAGAGTAAAGCTCCCTCTACACTGTCCCCCATCAAACACTCCCAGGACAGGTACAGCACGGTGTTAGACACAGAGTAAAGCTCCCTCAACACTGTCCCCCATCAAACACTCCCAGGACAGGTACAGCACGGGGTTAGATACAGAGTAAAGCTCCCTCTACACTGTCCCCCATCAAACACTGCCAGGACAGGTACAGCATGGGGTTCGATACAGAGTAAAGCTCCCTCTACACTGTCCCCCATCAAACATTGCCAGGACAGGTACAGCACGGGGTTAGATACAGAGTAAAGCTCCCTCTACACTGTCCCCATCAAACACTCCAAGGACAGGTACAGCACGGGGTTAGATACAGAGTAAAGCTCCTTCTACACTGTCCCCATCAAACACTCCCAGGACAGGTACAGCACGGGGTGAGATACAGAGTAAAGCTCCCTCTACACTGTCCCCATCAAACACTCCCAGGACAGGTACAGCACGGGGTTAGATACAGAGTAAAGCTCCCTCTACACTGTCCCCATCAAACACTCCCAGGACAGGTACAGCACGGGGTTGGATACAGAGTAAAGCTCCATCTACACTGTCCCCATCAAACACTCCCAGGCCAGGTACAGCACGGGGTTAGATACAGAGTAAAGCTCCCTCTTCACTGTCCCCCATCAAACACTCCCAGGACAGGTACAGCACGGGGTTAGATACAGAGTAAAGCTCCCTCTACACTGTCCCCCATCAAACACTCCCAGGACAGGTACAGCACGGGGTTAGAAACAGAGTAAAGCTCCCTCCACACTGTTCCCATCAAACACTCCCAGGACAGGTACAGCACGGTGTTAGATACAGAGTAAAGCTCCCTCTACACTGTCCCCATCAAACACTCCCAGGACAGGTACAGCACGGGGTTAGATACAGAGTAAAGCTCCCTCTACACTGTCCCCATCAAACACTCCCAGGACAGGTACAGCACGGGTTTGGATACAGAGTAAAGCTCCCTCTACACTGTCCCCATCAAACACTCCCAGGCCAGGTACAGCACGGGGTTAGATACAGAGTAAAGCTCCCTCTACACTGTCCCCATCAAACACTCCCAGGACAGGTACAGCACGGGGTTAGATACAGAGTAAAGCTCCCTCTACACTGTCCCCCATCAAACACTCCCAGGACAGGTACAGCACGGTGTTAGATACAGAGTAAAGCTCCCCCTACACTGCCCCCATCAAACACTCCCAGGACAGGTACAGCATGAGGTTAGATACAAAGTGAAGCTCCCTCGAAAGTGTCCCCATGAAACACTCCGGGGACAGGTACAGCATGGGGTTAGATACATAGTAAAGCTCCCTCTACACTGTCCCCCATCAAACACTCCCAGGACAGGTACAGCACGGAGTTAGATACAGAGTAAAGCTCCCTCTGCACTGTCCCCCATCAAACACTCCCAGGACAGGTACAGCACGGGGTTAGATACAGAGTAAAGCTCCCTCTACACTGTCCCAATCAAACACTCCCAGGACAGGTACAACACGGGGTTAGATACTGAGTAAAGCTCCCTCGACACCTTCCCCCATCAAACACTCCCAGGACAGGTACAGCACGGGGTTAGATACAGAGTAAAGCTCCCCCTACACTGTCCCCCATCAAACACTCCCAGGACAGGCACAGCACGGGGTTAGATACAGAGTAAAGCTCCCTCTACACTGTCCCCATCAAACACTCCCAGGACAGGTACAGCATGGGGTTAGATACAGAGTAAAGCTCCCTCTACACTGTCCCCATCAAACACTCCCAGGACAGGTACAGCACGGGGTTCGATACAGAGTAAAGCTCCCTCTACACTGTCCCCATCAAACACTCCCAGGCCAGGTACAGCACGGGGTTAGATACAGAGTAAAGCTCCCTCTCCACTGTCCCCATCAAACACTCCCAGGACAGGTACAGCACGGCGTTAGATACAGAGTAAAGCTCCCTCTACACTGTCCCCCATCAAACACTCCCAGGACAGGTACAGCACGGTGTTAGATACAGAGTAAAGCTCCCTCTACACTGTCCCCCATCAAACACTCCCAGGACAGGTACAGCACGGGGTTAGATACAGAGTAAAGCTCCCTCTACACTGTCCCCATCAAACACTCCCAGGACAGGTACAGCACGGGGCTAGATACAGAGTAAAGCTCCCTCTACACTGTCCCCATCAAACACTCCCAGGACAGGTACAGCACGGGGTTAGATACAGAGTAAAGCTCCCTCTACACTGTCCCCCATCAAACACTGCCAGGAGAGGTACAGCATGGGGTTAGATACCGAGTAAAGCTCCCTCTACACTGTCCCCCATCAAACACTGCCAGGACACGTACAGCACGGGGTTAGATACAGAGTAAAGCTCCCTCTACACTGTCCCCATCAAACACTCCAAGGACAGGTACAGCACGGGGTTAGATACAGAGTAAAGCTCCCTCGACACTGTCCCCATCAAACACTCCCAGGACAGGTACAGCACGGGGTTGGATACAGAGTAAAGCTCCCTCTACACTGTCCCCATCAAACACTCCCAGGCCAGGTACAGCACGGGGTTAGATACAGAGTAAAGCTCCCTCTACGCTGTCCCCATCAAACACTCCCAGGACAGGTACAGCACGGGGTTAGATACAGAGTAAAGCTCCCTCTACACTGTCCCCCATCAAACACTCCCAGGACAGGTACAGCACGGGGTGAGATACAGAGTAAAGCTCCCTCTACACTGTCCCCATCAAACACTCCCAGGACAGGTACAGCACGGTGTTAGATACAGAGTAAAGCTCCCTCTACACTGTCCCCATCAAACACTCCCAGGACAGGTACAGCACGGGGTTAGATACAGAGTAAAGCTCCCTCTACACTGTCCCCATCAAACACTCCCAGGACAGGTACAGCACGGGGTTGGATACAGAGTAAAGCTCCCTCTACACTGTCCGCATCAAACACTCCCAGGCCAGGTACAGCACGGGGTTAGATACAGAGTAAAGCTCCCTCTACACTGTCCCCATCAAACACTCCCAGGACAGGTACAGCACGGGGTTAGATACAGAGTAAAGCTCCCTCTACACTGTCCCCCATCAAACACTCCCAGGACAGGTACAGCACGGTGTTAGACACAGAGTAAAGCTCCCTCAACACTGTCCCCCATCAAACACTCCCAGGACAGGTACAGCACGGGGTTAGATACAGAGTAAAGCTCCCTCTACACTGTCCCCCATCAAACACTGCCAGGACAGGTACAGCATGGGGTTCGATACAGAGTAAAGCTCCCTCTACACTGTCCCCCATCAAACATTGCCAGGACAGGTACAGCACGGGGTTAGATACAGAGTAAAGCTCCCTCTACACTGTCCCCATCAAACACTCCAAGGACAGGTACAGCACGGGGTTAGATACAGAGTAAAGCTCCCTCTACACTGTCCCCATCAAACACTCCCAGGACAGGTACAGCACGGGGTGAGATACAGAGTAAAGCTCCCTCTACACTGTCCCCATCAAACACTCCCAGGACAGGTACAGCACGGGGTTAGATACAGAGTAAAGCTCCCTCTACACTGTCCCCATCAAACACTCCCAGGACAGGTACAGCACGGGGTTGGATACAGAGTAAAGCTCCATCTACACTGTCCCCATCAAACACTCCCAGGCCAGGTACAGCACGGGGTTAGATACAGAGTAAAGCTCCCTCTTCACTGTCCCCCATCAAACACTCCCAGGACAGGTACAGCACGGGGTTAGATACAGAGTAAAGCTCCCTCTACACTGTCCCCCATCAAACACTCCCAGGACAGGTACAGCACGGGGTTAGATACAGAGTAAAGCTCCCTCCACACTGTTCCCATCAAACACTCCCAGGACAGGTACAGCACGGTGTTAGATACAGAGTAAAGCTCCCTCTACACTGTCCCCATCAAACACTCCCAGGACAGGTACAGCACGGGGTTAGATACAGAGTAAAGCTCCCTCTACACTGTCCCCATCAAACACTCCCAGGACAGGTACAGCACGGGTTTGGATACAGAGTAAAGCTCCCTCTACACTGTCCCCATCAAACACTCCCAGGCCAGGTACAGCACGGGGTGAGATACAGAGTAAAGCTCCCTCTACACTGTCCCCATCAAACACTCCCAGGACAGGTACAGCACGGGGTTAGATACAGAGTAAAGCTCCCTCTACACTGTCCCCATCAAACACTCCCAGGACAGGTACAGCACGGGGTTAGATACAGAGTAAAGCTCCCTCTACACTGTCCCCATCAAACACTCCCAGGACAGGTACAGCATGCGGTTAGATACAGAGTAAAGCTCCCTCTACACTGTCCCCATCAAACACTCCCAGGACAGGTACAGCATGGGGTTAGATACAGAGTAAAGCTCCCTCTACACTGTCCCCATCAAACACTCCCAGGCCAGGTACAGCACGGGGTTAGATACAGAGTAAAGCTCCCTCTACACTGTCCCCATCAAACACTCCCAGGACAGGTACAGCACGGCGTTAGATACAGAGTAAAGCTCCCTCTACACTGTCCCCCATCAAACACTCCCAGGACAGGTACAGCACGGTGTTAGATACAGAGTAAAGCTCCCTCTACACTGTCCCCCATCAAACACTCCCAGGACAGGTACAGCACGGGGTTAGATACAGAGTAAAGCTCCCTCTACACTGTCCCCATCAAACACTCCCAGGACAGGTACAGCACGGGGCTAGATACAGAGTAAAGCTCCCTCTACACTGTCCCCATCAAACACTCCCAGGACAGGTACAGCACGGGGTTAGATACAGAGTAAAGCTCCCTCTACACTGTCCCCCATCAAACACTGCCAGGAGAGGTACAGCATGGGGTTAGATACCGAGTAACGCTCCCTCTACACTGTCCCCCATCAAACACTGCCAGGACAGGTACAGCACGGGGTTAGATACAGAGTAAAGCTCCCTCTACACTGTCCCCATCAAACACTCCAAGGACAGGTACAGCACGGGGTTAGATACAGAGTAAAGCTCCCTCGACACTGTCCCCATCAAACACTCCAAGGACAGGTACAGCACGGGGTTAGATACAGAGTAAAGCTCCCCCTACACTGCCCCCATCAAACACTCCCAGGACAGGTACAGCATGAGGTTAGATACAAAGTGAAGCTCCCTCGACAGTGTCCCCATGAAACACTCCGGGGACAGGTACAGCATGGGGTTAGATACATAGTAAAGCTCCCTCTACACTGTCCCCCATCAAACACTCCCAGGACAGGTACAGCACGGAGTTAGATACAGAGTAAAGCTCCCTCTGCACTGTCCCCCATCAAACACTCCCAGGACAGGTACAGCACGGGGTTAGATACAGAGTAAAGCTCCCTCTACACTGTCCCAATCAAACACTCCCAGGACAGGTACAACACGGGGTTAGATACTGAGTAAAGCTCCCTCGACACCTTCCCCCATCAAACACTCCCAGGACAGGTACAGCACGGGGTTAGATACAGAGTAAAGCTCCCCCTACACTGTCCCCCATCAAACACTCCCAGGACAGGCACAGCACGGGGTTAGATACAGAGTAAAGCTCCCTCTACACTGTCCCCATCAAACACTCCCAGGACAGGTACAGCATGGGGTTAGATACAGAGTAAAGCTCCCTCTACACTGTCCCCATCAAACACTCCCAGGACAGGTACAGCACGGGGTTCGATACAGAGTAAAGCTCCCTCTACACTGTCCCCATCAAACACTCCCAGGCCAGGTACAGCACGGGGTTAGATACAGAGTAAAGCTCCCTCTCCACTGTCCCCATCAAACACTCCCAGGACAGGTACAGCACGGCGTTAGATACAGAGTAAAGCTCCCTCTACACTGTCCCCCATCAAACACTCCCAGGACAGGTACAGCACGGTGTTAGATACAGAGTAAAGCTCCCTCTACACTGTCCCCCATCAAACACTCCCAGGACAGGTACAGCACGGGGTTAGATACAGAGTAAAGCTCCCTCTACACTGTCCCCATCAAACACTCCCAGGACAGGTACAGCACGGGGCTAGATACAGAGTAAAGCTCCCTCTACACTGTCCCCATCAAACACTCCCAGGACAGGTACAGCACGGGGTTAGATACAGAGTAAAGCTCCCTCTACACTGTCCCCCATCAAACACTGCCAGGAGAGGTACAGCATGGGGTTAGATACCGAGTAAAGCTCCCTCTACACTGTCCCCCATCAAACACTGCCAGGACACGTACAGCACGGGGTTAGATACAGAGTAAAGCTCCTTCTACACTGTCCCCATCAAACACTCCAAGGACAGGTACAGCACGGGGTTAGATACAGAGTAAAGCTCCCTCGACACTGTCCCCATCAAACACTCCCAGGACAGGTACAGCACGGGGTTGGATACAGAGTAAAGCTCCCTCTACACTGTCCCCATCAAACACTCCCAGGCCAGGTACAGCACGGGGTTAGATACAGAGTAAAGCTCCCTCTACGCTGTCCCCATCAAACACTCCCAGGACAGGTACAGCACGGGGTTAGATACAGAGTAAAGCTCCCTCTACACTGTCCCCCATCAAACACTCCCAGGACAGGTACAGCACGGGGTGAGATACAGAGTAAAGCTCCCTCTACACTGTCCCCATCAAACACTCCCAGGACAGGTACAGCACGGTGTTAGATACAGAGTAAAGCTCCCTCTACACTGTCCCCATCAAACACTCCCAGGACAGGTACAGCACGGGGTTAGATACAGAGTAAAGCTCCCTCTACACTGTCCCCATCAAACACTCCCAGGACAGGTACAGCACGGGGTTGGATACAGAGTAAAGCTCCCTCTACACTGTCCGCATCAAACACTCCCAGGCCAGGTACAGCACGGGGTTAGATACAGAGTAAAGCTCCCTCTACACTGTCCCCATCAAACACTCCCAGGACAGGTACAGCACGGGGTTAGATACAGAGTAAAGCTCCCTCTACACTGTCCCCCATCAAACACTCCCAGGACAGGTACAGCACGGTGTTAGACACAGAGTAAAGCTCCCTCAACACTGTCCCCCATCAAACACTCCCAGGACAGGTACAGCACGGGGTTAGATACAGAGTAAAGCTCCCTCTACACTGTCCCCCATCAAACACTGCCAGGACAGGTACAGCATGGGGTTCGATACAGAGTAAAGCTCCCTCTACACTGTCCCCCATCAAACATTGCCAGGACAGGTACAGCACGGGGTTAGATACAGAGTAAAGCTCCCTCTACACTGTCCCCATCAAACACTCCAAGGACAGGTACAGCACGGGGTTAGATACAGAGTAAAGCTCCCTCTACACTGTCCCCATCAAACACTCCCAGGACAGGTACAGCACGGGGTGAGATACAGAGTAAAGCTCCCTCTACACTGTCCCCATCAAACACTCCCAGGACAGGTACAGCACGGGGTTAGATACAGAGTAAAGCTCCCTCTACACTGTCCCCATCAAACACTCCCAGGACAGGTACAGCACGGGGTTGGATACAGAGTAAAGCTCCATCTACACTGTCCCCATCAAACACTCCCAGGCCAGGTACAGCACGGGGTTAGATACAGAGTAAAGCTCCCTCTTCACTGTCCCCCATCAAACACTCCCAGGACAGGTACAGCACGGGGTTAGATACAGAGTAAAGCTCCCTCTACACTGTCCCCCATCAAACACTCCCAGGACAGGTACAGCACGGGGTTAGATACAGAGTAAAGCTCCCTCCACACTGTTCCCATCAAACACTCCCAGGACAGGTACAGCACGGTGTTAGATACAGAGTAAAGCTCCCTCTACACTGTCCCCATCAAACACTCCCAGGACAGGTACAGCACGGGGTTAGATACAGAGTAAAGCTCCCTCTACACTGTCCCCATCAAACACTCCCAGGACAGGTACAGCACGGGTTTGGATACAGAGTAAAGCTCCCTCTACACTGTCCCCATCAAACACTCCCAGGCCAGGTACAGCACGGGGTGAGATACAGAGTAAAGCTCCCTCTACACTGTCCCCATCAAACACTCCCAGGACAGGTACAGCACGGGGTTAGATACAGAGTAAAGCTCCCTCTACACTGTCCCCATCAAACACTCCCAGGACAGGTACAGCACGGGGTTAGATACAGAGTAAAGCTCCCTCTACACTGTCCCCATCAAACACTCCCAGGACAGGTACAGCATGCGGTTAGATACAGAGTAAAGCTCCCTCTACACTGTCCCCATCAAACACTCCCAGGACAGGTACAGCATGGGGTTAGATACAGAGTAAAGCTCCCTCTACACTGTCCCCATCAAACACTCCCAGGCCAGGTACAGCACGGGGTTAGATACAGAGTAAAGCTCCCTCTACACTGTCCCCATCAAACACTCCCAGGACAGGTACAGCACGGCGTTAGATACAGAGTAAAGCTCCCTCTACACTGTCCCCCATCAAACACTCCCAGGACAGGTACAGCACGGTGTTAGATACAGAGTAAAGCTCCCTCTACACTGTCCCCCATCAAACACTCCCAGGACAGGTACAGCACGGGGTTAGATACAGAGTAAAGCTCCCTCTACACTGTCCCCATCAAACACTCCCAGGACAGGTACAGCACGGGGCTAGATACAGAGTAAAGCTCCCTCTACACTGTCCCCATCAAACACTCCCAGGACAGGTACAGCACGGGGTTAGATACAGAGTAAAGCTCCCTCTACACTGTCCCCCATCAAACACTGCCAGGAGAGGTACAGCATGGGGTTAGATACCGAGTAACGCTCCCTCTACACTGTCCCCCATCAAACACTGCCAGGACAGGTACAGCACGGGGTTAGATACAGAGTAAAGCTCCCTCTACACTGTCCCCATCAAACACTCCAAGGACAGGTACAGCACGGGGTTAGATACAGAGTAAAGCTCCCTCGACACTGTCCCCATCAAACACTCCCAGGACAGGTACAGCACGGGGTTGGATACAGAGTAAAGCTCCCTCTACACTGTCCCCATCAAACACTCCCAGGCCAGGTACAGCACGGGGTTAGATACAGAGTAAAGCTCCCTCTACGC
The DNA here is from genome assembly GCF_964213995.1 of Mustelus asterias. Lineage (NCBI taxonomy): Eukaryota > Metazoa > Chordata > Chondrichthyes > Carcharhiniformes > Triakidae > Mustelus > Mustelus asterias. The sequence continues at coordinate 80,971 of NW_027590508.1, forward strand.
TGTCCCCATCAAACACTCCCAGGACAGGTACAGCACGGGGTTAGATACAGAGTAAAGCTCCCTCTACACTGTCCCCCATCAAACACTCCCAGGACAGGTACAGCACGGGGTTAGATACAGAGTAAAGCTCCCTCTACACTGTCCCCATCAAACACTCCCAGGACAGGTACAGCACGGTGTTAGATACAGAGTAAAGCTCCCTCTACACTGTCCCCATCAAACACTCCCAGGACAGGTACAGCACGGGGTTAGATACAGAGTAAAGCTCCCTCTACACTGTCCCCATCAAACACTCCCAGGACAGGTACAGCACGGGGTTGGATACAGAGTAAAGCTCCCTCTACACTGTCCGCATCAAACACTCCCAGGCCAGGTACAGCACGGGGTTAGATACAGAGTAAAGCTCCCTCTACACTGTCCCCATCAAACACTCCCAGGACAGGTACAGCACGGGGTTAGATACAGAGTAAAGCTCCCTCTACACTGTCCCCCATCAAACACTCCCAGGACAGGTACAGCACGGTGTTAGACACAGAGTAAAGCTCCCTCAACACTGTCCCCCATCAAACACTCCCAGGACAGGTACAGCACGGGGTTAGATACAGAGTAAAGCTCCCTCTACACTGTCCCCCATCAAACACTGCCAGGACAGGTACAGCATGGGGTTCGATACAGAGTAAAGCTCCCTCTACACTGTCCCCCATCAAACATTGCCAGGACAGGTACAGCACGGGGTTAGATACAGAGTAAAGCTCCCTCTACACTGTCCCCATCAAACACTCCAAGGACAGGTACAGCACGGGGTTAGATACAGAGTAAAGCTCCCTCTACACTGTCCCCATCAAACACTCCCAGGACAGGTACAGCACGGGGTGAGATACAGAGTAAAGCTCCCGCTACACTGTCCCCATCAAACACTCCCAGGACAGGTACAGCACGGGGTTAGATACAGAGTAAAGCTCCCTCTACACTGTCCCCATCAACCACTCCCAGGACAGGTACAGCACGGGGTTGGATACAGAGTAAAGCTCCATCTACACTGTCCCCATCAAACACTCCCAGGCCAGGTACAGCACGGGGTTAGATACAGAGTAAAGCTCCCTCTTCACTGTCCCCCATCAAACACTCCCAGGACAGGTACAGCACGGGGTTAGATACAGAGTAAAGCTCCCTCTACACTGTCCCCCATCAAACACTCCCAGGACAGGTACAGCACGGGGTTAGATACAGAGTAAAGCTCCCTCCACACTGTTCCCATCAAACACTCCCAGGACAGGTACAGCACGGTGTTAGATACAGAGTAAAGCTCCCTCTACACTGTCCCCATCAAACACTCCCAGGACAGGTACAGCACGGGGTTAGATACAGAGTAAAGCTCCCTCTACACTGTCCCCATCAAACACTCCCAGGACAGGTACAGCACGGGTTTGGATACAGAGTGAAGCTCCCTCTACACTGTCCCCATCAAACACTCCCAGGCCAGGTACAGCACGGGGTTAGATACAGAGTAAAGCTCCCTCTACACTGTCCCCATCAAACACTCCCAGGACAGGTACAGCACGGGGTTAGATACAGAGTAAAGCTCCCTCTACACTGTCCCCCATCAAACACTCCCAGGACAGGTACAGCACGGTGTTAGATACAGAGTAAAGCTCCCCCTACACTGCCCCCATCAAACACTCCCAGGACAGGTACAGCATGAGGTTAGATACAAAGTGAAGCTCCCTCGACAGTGTCCCCATGAAACACTCCGGGGACAGGTACAGCATGGGGTTAGATACATAGTAAAGCTCCCTCTACACTGTCCCCCATCAAACACTCCCAGGACAGGTACAGCACGGAGTTAGATACAGAGTAAAGCTCCCTCTGCACTGTCCCCCATCAAACACTCCCAGGACAGGTACAGCACGGGGTTAGATACAGAGTAAAGCTCCCTCTACACTGTCCCAATCAAACACTCCCAGGACAGGTACAACACGGGGTTAGATACTGAGTAAAGCTCCCTCGACACCTTCCCCCATCAAACACTCCCAGGACAGGTACAGCACGGGGTTAGATGCAGAGTAAAGCTCCCCCTACACTGTCCCCCATCAAACACTCCCAGGACAGGCACAGCACGGGGTTAGATACAGAGTAAAGCTCCCTCTACACTGTCCCCATCAAACACTCCCAGGACAGGTACAGCATGGGGTTAGATACAGAGTAAAGCTCCCTCTACACTGTCCCCATCAAACACTCCCAGGACAGGTACAGCACGGGGTTCGATACAGAGTAAAGCTCCCTCTACACTGTCCCCATCAAACACTCCCAGGCCAGGTACAGCACGGGGTTAGATACAGAGTACAGCTCCCTCTACACTGTCCCCATCAAACACTCCCAGGACAGGTACAGCACGGGGTTAGATACAGAGTAAAGCTCCCTCTACACTGTCCCCCATCAAACACTCCCAGGACAGGTACAGCACGGTGTTAGATACAGAGTAAAGCTCCCTCTACACTTCCCCCATCAAACACTCCCAGGACAGGTACAGCACGGGGTTAGATACAGAGTAAAGCTCCCTCTACACTGTCCCCCATCAAACACTCCCAGGACAGGCACAGCACGGGGTTAGATACAGAGTAAAGCTCCCTCTACACTGTCCCCATCAAACACTCCCAGGACAGGTACAGCATGGGGTTAGATACAGAGTAAAGCTCCCTCTCCACTGTCCCCATCAAACACTCCCAGGACAGGTACAGCATGGGGTTAGATACAGAGTAAAGCTCCCTCTACACTGTCCCCATCAAACACTCCCAGGACAGGTACAGCACGGGGTTAGATACAGAGTAAAGCTCCCTCTACACTGTCCCCATCAAACACTCCCAGGACAGGTACAGCATGCGGTGAGATACAGAGTAAAGCTCCCTCTACACTGTCCCCATCAAACACTCCCAGGACAGGTACAGCACGGCGTTAGATACAGAGTAAAGCTCCCTCTACACTGTCCCCCATCAAACACTCCCACGACAGGTACAGCACGGGGTTAGATACAGAGTAAAGCTCCCTCTACACTGTCCCCCATCAAACACTCCCAGGACAGGTACAGCACGGGGTTAGATACAGAGTAAAGCTCCCTCTACACTGTCCCCATCAAACACTCCCAGGACAGGTACAGCACGGGGCTAGATACAGAGTAAAGCTCCCTCTACACTGTCCCCATCAAACACTCCCAGGACAGGTACAGCACGGTGTTAGATACAGAGTAAAGCTCCCTCTACACTGTCCCCCATCAAACACTGCCAGGAGAGGTACAGCATGGGGTTAGATACAGAGTAAAGCTCCCTCTACACTGTCCCCCATCAAACACTGCCAGGACAGGTACAGCACAGGGTTAGATACAGAGTAAAGCTCCCTCTACACTCTCCCCATCAAACACTCCCAGGACAGGTACAGCACGGGGTTAGATACAGAGTAAAGCTCCCTCTACACTGTCCCCATCAAACACTCCAAGGACAGGTACAGCACGGGGTTAGATACAGAGTAAAGCTCCCTCTACACTGTCCCCATCAAACACTCCCAGGACAGGTACAGCACGGGGTGAGATACAGAGTAAAGCTCCCTCTACACTGTCCCCATCAAACACTCCCAGGACAGGTACAGCACGGGGTTAGATACAGAGTAAAGCTCCCTCTACACTGTCCCCATCAAACACTCCCAGGACAGGTACAGCACGGGGTTGGATACAGAGTAAAGCTCCCTCTACACTGTCCCCATCAAACACTCCCAGGCCAGGTACAGCACGGGGTTAGATACAGAGTAAAGCTCCCTCTACACTGTCCCCCATCAAACACTGCCAGGACAGGTACAGCATGGGGTTAGATACAGAGTAAAGCTCCCTCTACACTGTCCCCCATCAAACATTGCCAGGACAGGTACAGCACGGGGTTAGATACAGAGTAAAGCTCCCTCTACACTGTCCCCATCAAACACTCCAAGGACAGGTACAGCACGGGGTTAGATACAGAGTAAAGCTCCCTCTACACTGTCCCCATCAAACACTCCCAGGACAGGTACAGCACGGGGTGAGATACAGAGTAAAGCTCCCTCTACACTGTCCCCATCAAACACTCCCAGGACAGGTACAGCACGGGGTTAGATACAGAGTAAAGCTCCCTCTACACTGTCCCCATCAAACACTCCCAGGACAGGTACAGCACGGGGTTGGATACAGAGTAAAGCTCCATCTACACTGTCCCCATCAAACACTCCCAGGCCAGGTACAGCACGGGGTTAGATACAGAGTAAAGCTCCCTCTACACTGTCCCCCATCAAACACTCCCAGGACAGGTACAGCACGGGGTTAGATACAGAGTAAAGCTCCCTCTACACTGTCCCCCATCAAACACTCCCAGGACAGGTACAGCACGGGGTTAGATACAGAGTAAAGCTCCCTCCACACTGTTCCCATCAAACACTCCCAGGACAGGTACAGCACGGTGTTAGATACAGAGTAAAGCTCCCTCTACACTGTCCCCATCAAACACTCCCAGGACAGGTACAGCACGGGGTTAGATACAGAGTAAAGCTCCCTCTACACTGTCCCCATCAAACACTCCCAGGACAGGTACAGCACGGGTTTGGATACAGAGTAAAGCTCCCTCTACACTGTCCCCATCAAACACTCCCAGGCCAGGTACAGCACGGGGTTAGATACAGAGTAAAGCTCCCTCTACACTGTCCCCATCAAACACTCCCAGGACAGGTACAGCACGGGGTTAGATACAGAGTAAAGCTCCCTCTACACTGTCCCCCATCAAACACTCCCAGGACAGGTACAGCACGGTGTTAGATACAGAGTAAAGCTCCCCCTACACTGCCCCCATCAAACACTCCCAGGACAGGTACAGCATGGGGTTAGATACAGAGTAAAGCTCCCTCTACACTGTCCCCCATCAAACACTGCCAGGACAGGTACAGCACAGGGTTAGATACAGAGTAAAGCTCCCTCTACACTCTCCCCATCAAACACTCCCAGGACAGGTACAGCACGGGGTTAGATACAGAGTAAAGCTCCCTCTACACTGTCCCCATCAAACACTCCAAGGACAGGTACAGCACGGGGTTAGATACAGAGTAAAGCTCCCTCTACACTGTCCCCATCAAACACTCCCAGGACAGGTACAGCACGGGGTGAGATACAGAGTAAAGCTCCCTCTACACTGTCCCCATCAAACACTCCCAGGACAGGTACAGCACGGGGTTAGATACAGAGTAAAGCTCCCTCTACACTGTCCCCATCAAACACTCCCAGGACAGGTACAGCACGGGGTTGGATACAGAGTAAAGCTCCCTCTACACTGTCCCCATCAAACACTCCCAGGCCAGGTACAGCACGGGGTTAGATACAGAGTAAAGCTCCCTCTACACTGTCCCCCATCAAACACTGCCAGGACAGGTACAGCATGGGGTTAGATACAGAGTAAAGCTCCCTCTACACTGTCCCCCATCAAACATTGCCAGGACAGGTACAGCACGGGGTTAGATACAGAGTAAAGCTCCCTCTACACTGTCCCCATCAAACACTCCAAGGACAGGTACAGCACGGGGTTAGATACAGAGTAAAGCTCCCTCTACACTGTCCCCATCAAACACTCCCAGGACAGGTACAGCACGGGGTGAGATACAGAGTAAAGCTCCCTCTACACTGTCCCCATCAAACACTCCCAGGACAGGTACAGCACGGGGTTAGATACAGAGTAAAGCTCCCTCTACACTGTCCCCATCAAACACTCCCAGGACAGGTACAGCACGGGGTTGGATACAGAGTAAAGCTCCATCTACACTGTCCCCATCAAACACTCCCAGGCCAGGTACAGCACGGGGTTAGATACAGAGTAAAGCTCCCTCTACACTGTCCCCCATCAAACACTCCCAGGACAGGTACAGCACGGGGTTAGATACAGAGTAAAGCTCCCTCTACACTGTCCCCCATCAAACACTCCCAGGACAGGTACAGCACGGGGTTAGATACAGAGTAAAGCTCCCTCCACACTGTTCCCATCAAACACTCCCAGGACAGGTACAGCACGGTGTTAGATACAGAGTAAAGCTCCCTCTACACTGTCCCCATCAAACACTCCCAGGACAGGTACAGCACGGGGTTAGATACAGAGTAAAGCTCCCTCTACACTGTCCCCATCAAACACTCCCAGGACAGGTACAGCACGGGTTTGGATACAGAGTAAAGCTCCCTCTACACTGTCCCCATCAAACACTCCCAGGCCAGGTACAGCACGGGGTTAGATACAGAGTAAAGCTCCCTCTACACTGTCCCCATCAAACACTCCCAGGACAGGTACAGCACGGGGTTAGATACAGAGTAAAGCTCCCTCTACACTGTCCCCCATCAAACACTCCCAGGACAGGTACAGCACGGTGTTAGATACAGAGTAAAGCTCCCCCTACACTGCCCCCATCAAACACTCCCAGGACAGGTACAGCATGAGGTTAGATACAAAGTGAAGCTCCCTCGACAGTGTCCCCATGAAACACTCCGGGGACAGGTACAGCATGGGGTTAGATACATAGTAAAGCTCCCTCTACACTGTCCCCCATCAAACACTCCCAGGACAGGTACAGCACGGAGTTAGATACAGAGTAAAGCTCCCTCTGCACTGTCCCCCATCAAACACTCCCAGGACAGGTACAGCACGGGGTTAGATACAGAGTAAAGCTCCCTCTACACTGTCCCAATCAAACACTCCCAGGACAGGTACAACACGGGGTTAGATACTGAGTAAAGCTCCCTCGACACCTTCCCCCATCAAACACTCCCAGGACAGGTACAGCACGGGGTTAGAACATAGAACATAGAACATAGAACATTACAGCGCAGAACAGGCCCTTCGGCCCACGATGTTGCACCGACCAGTTAAAAAAAAAACTGTGACCCTCCAACCTAAACCAATTTCTTTTCGTCCATGAACCTATCTACGGATCTCTTAAACGCCCCCAAACTAGGCGCATTTACTACTGATGCTGGCAGGGCATTCCAATCCCTCACCACCCTCTGGGTAAAGAACCTACCCCTGACATCGGTTCTATAACTACCCCCCCTCAATTTAAAGCCATGCCCCCTCGTGCTGGATTTCTCCATCAGAGGAAAAAGGCTATCACTATCCACCCTATCTAAACCTCTAATCATCTTATATGTTTCAATAAGATCCCCTCTTAGCCGCCGCCTTTCCAGCGAAAACAATCCCAAATCCCTCAGCCTCTCCTCATAGGATCTCCCCTCCATACCAGGCAACATCCTGGTAAACCTCCTCTGCACCCTCTCCAAAGCCTCCACATCCTTCCTGTAATGTGGGGACCAGAACTGCACACAGTACTCCAAGTGCGGCCGCACCAGAGTTGTGTACAGTTGCAACATAACGCTACGACTCCTAAATTCAATCCCCCTACCAATAAACGCCAAGACACCATATGCCTTCTTAACAACCTTATCTACTTGATTCCCAACTTTCAGGGATCTATGCACACATACACCTAGATCCCTCTGCTCCTCCACACTATTCAAAGTCCTCCCGTTAGCCCTATACTCAACACATCTGTTATTCCTACCAAAGTGAATTACCTCACACTTCTCCGCATTAAACTCCATCCGCCACCTCTCGGCCCAACTTTGCAACCTGTCTAAGTCTTCCTGCAAACTACGACACCCTTCCTCACTGTCTACCACACCACCGACTTTGGTGTCATCAGCAAATTTGCTAATCCACCCAACTATACCCTCATCCAGATCATTAATAAATATTACAAACAGCAGTGGCCCCAAAACAGATCCCTGAGGTACACCACTTGTAACCGCACTCCATGATGAATATTTACTATCAACCACCACCCTCTGTTTCCTATCCGCTAGCCAATTCCTGATCCAATTTCCTAGATCACCCCCAATCCCATACATCTGCATTTTCTGCAGAAGCCTACCATGGTGAACCTTATCAAAGGATACAGAGTAAAGATACAGAGTAAAGCTTTAGATACAGAGTAAAGCTCCCTCTACACTGTCCCCCATCAAACACTCCCAGGACAGGCACAGCACGGGGTTAGATACAGAGTAAAGCTCCCTCTACACTGTCCCCATCAAACACTCCCAGGACAGGTACAGCATGGGGTTAGATACAGAGTAAAGCTCCCTCTACACTGTCCCCATCAAACACTCCCAGGACAGGTACAGCACGGGGTTCGATACAGAGTAAAGCTCCCTCTACACTGTCCCCATCAAACACTCCCAGGCCAGGTACAGCACGGGGTTAGATACAGAGTACAGCTCCCTCTACACTGTCCCCATCAAACACTCCCAGGACAGGTACAGCACGGGGTTAGATACAGAGTAAAGCTCCCTCTACACTGTCCCCCATCAAACACTCCCAGGACAGGTACAGCACGGTGTTAGATACAGAGTAAAGCTCCCTCTACACTTCCCCCATCAAACACTCCCAGGACAGGTACAGCACGGGGTTAGATACAGAGTAAAGCTCCCTCTACACTGTCCCCGATCAAACACTCCCAGGACAGGCACAGCACGGGGTTAGATACAGAGTAAAGCTCCCTCTACACTGTCCCCATCAAACACTCCCAGGACAGGTACAGCATGGGGTTAGATACAGAGTAAAGCTCCCTCTCCACTGTCCCCATCAAACACTCCCAGGACAGGTACAGCATGGGGTTAGATACAGAGTAAAGGTCCCTCTACACTGTCCCCATCAAACACTCCCAGGACAGGTACAGCACGGGGTTAGATACAGAGTAAAGCTCCCTCTACACTGTCCCCATCAAACACTCCCAGGACAGGTACAGCATGCGGTTAGATACAGAGTAAAGCTCCCTCTACACTGTCCCCATCAAACACTCCCAGGACAGGTACAGCATGGGGTTAGATACAGAGTAAAGCTCCCTCTACACTGTCCCCATCAAACACTCCCAGGCCAGGTACAGCACGGGGTTAGATACAGAGTAAAGCTCCCTCTACACTGTCCCCATCAAACACTCCCAGGACAGGTACAGCACGGCGTTAGATACAGAGTAAAGCTCCCTCTACACTGTCCCCCATCAAACACTCCCAGGACAGGTACAGCACGGGGTTAGATACAGAGTAAAGCTCCCTCTACACTGTCCCCCATCAAACACTCCCAGGACAGGTACAGCACGGGGTTAGATACAGAGTAAAGCTCCCTCTACACTGTCCCCATCAAACACTCCCAGGACAGGTACAGCACGGGGCTAGATACAGAGTAAAGCTCCCTCTACACTGTCCCCATCAAACACTCCCAGGACAGGTACAGCACGGTGTTAGATACAGAGTAAAGCTCCCTCTACACTGTCCCCCATCAAACACTGCCAGGAGAGGTACAGCATGGGGTTAGATACAGAGTAAAGCTCCCTCTACACTGTCCCCCATCAAACACTGCCAGGACAGGTACAGCACAGGGTTAGATACAGAGTAAAGCTCCCTCTACACTCTCCCCATCAAACACTCCCAGGACAGGTACAGCACGGGGTTAGATACAGAGTAAAGCTCCCTCTACACTGTCCCCATCAAACACTCCAAGGACAGGTACAGCACGGGGTTAGATACAGAGTAAAGCTCCCTCTACACTGTCCCCATCAAACACTCCCAGGACAGGTACAGCACGGGGTGAGATACAGAGTAAAGCTCCCTCTACACTGTCCCCATCAAACACTCCCAGGACAGGTACAGCACGGGGTTAGATACAGAGTAAAGCTCCCTCTACACTGTCCCCATCAAACACTCCCAGGACAGGTACAGCACGGGGTTGGATACAGAGTAAAGCTCCCTCTACACTGTCCCCATCAAACACTCCCAGGCCAGGTACAGCACGGGGTTAGATACAGAGTAAAGCTCCCTCTACACTGTCCCCATCAAACACTCCCAGGACAGGTACAGCACGGGGTGAGATACAGAGTAAAGCTCCCTCTACACTGTCCCCATCAAACACTCCCAGGACAGGTACAGCACGGTGTTAGATACAGAGTAAAGCTCCCTCTACACTTCCCCCATCAAACACTCCCAGGACAGGTACAGCACAACGTTAGATACAGAGTAAAGCTCCCTCTACACTGTCCCCCATCAAACACTCCCAGGACAGGCACAGCACGGGGTTAGATACAGAGTAAAGCTCCCTCTACACTGTCCCCATCAAACACTCCCAGGACAGGTACAGCATGGGGTTAGATACAGAGTAAAGCTCCCTCTCCACTGTCCCCATCAAACACTCCCAGGACAGGTACAGCATGGGGTTAGATACAGAGTAAAGCTCCCTCTACACTGTCCCCATCAAACACTCCCAGGACAGGTACAGCACGGTGTTAGATACAGAGTAAAGCTCCCTCTACACTGTCCCCATCAAACACTCCCAGGACAGGTACAGCATGCGGTTAGATACAGAGTAAAGCTCCCTCTACACTGTCCCCATCAAACACTCCCAGGACAGGTACAGCATGGGGTTAGATACAGAGTAAAGCTCCCTCTACACTGTCCCCATCAAACACTCCCAGGCCAGGTACAGCACGGGGTTAGATACAGAGTAAAGCTCCCTCTACACTGTCCCCATCAAACACTCCCAGGACAGGTACAGCACGGCGTTAGATACAGAGTAAAGCTCCCTCTACACTGTCCCCCATCAAACACTCCCAGGACAGGTACAGCACGGGGTTAGATACAGAGTAAAGCTCCCTCTACACTGTCCCCCATCAAACACTCCCAGGACAGGTACAGCACGGGGTTAGATACAGAGTAAAGCTCCCTCTACACTGTCCCCATCAAACACTCCCAGGACAGGTACAGCACGGGGCTAGATACAGAGTAAAGCTCCCTCTACACTGTCCCCATCAAACACTCCCAGGACAGGTACAGCACGGTGTTAGATACAGAGTAAAGCTCCCTCTACACTGTCCCCCATCAAACACTGCCAGGAGAGGTACAGCATGGGGTTAGATACAGAGTAAAGCTCCCTCTACACTGTCCCCCATCAAACACTGCCAGGACAGGTACAGCACAGGGTTAGATACAGAGTAAAGCTCCCTCTACACTCTCCCCATCAAACACTCCCAGGACAGGTACAGCACGGGGTTAGATACAGAGTAAAGCTCCCTCTACACTGTCCCCATCAAACACTCCAAGGACAGGTACAGCACGGGGTTAGATACAGAGTAAAGCTCCCTCTACACTGTCCCCATCAAACACTCCCAGGACAGGTACAGCACGGGGTGAGATACAGAGTAAAGCTCCCTCTACACTGTCCCCATCAAACACTCCCACGACAGGTACAGCACGGGGTTAGATACAGAGTAAAGCTCCCTCTACACTGTCCCCATCAAACACTCCCAGGACAGGTACAGCACGGGGTTGGATACAGAGTAAAGCTCCCTCTACACTGTCCCCATCAAACACTCCCAGGCCAGGTACAGCACGGGGTTAGATACAGAGTAAAGCTCCCGCTACACTGTCCCCCATCAAACACTCCCAGGACAGGTACAGCACGGGGTGAGATACAGAGTAAAGCTCCCTCTACACTGTCCCCCATCAAACACTCCCAGGACAGGTACAGCACGGGGTTAGATACAGAGTAAAGCTCCCTCTACACTGTCCCCATCAAACACTCCCAGGACAGGTACAGCACGGTGTAATATACAGAGTAAAGCTCCCTCTACACTGTCCCCATCAAACACTCCCAGGACAGGTACAGCACGGGGTTAGATTCAGAGTAAAGCTCCCTCTACACTGTCCCCATCAAACACTCCCAGGACAGGTACAGCACGGGGTTGGATACAGAGTAAAGCTCCCTCTACACTGTCCCCATCAAACACTCCCAGGCCAGGTACAGCACGGGGTGAGATACAGAGTAAAGCTCCCTCTACACTGTCCCCATCAAACACTCCCAGGACAGGTACAGCACGGGGTTAGATACAGAGTAAAGCTCCCTCTACACTGTCCCCCATCAAACACTCCCAGGACAGGTACAGCACGGTGTTAGATACAGAGTAAAGCTCCCCCTACACTGCCCCCATCAAACACTCCCAGGACAGGTACAGCATGAGGTTAGATACAAAGTGAAGCTCCCTCGACAGTGTCCCCATGAAACACTCCCGGGACAGGTACAGCATGGGGTTAGATACATAGTAAAGCTCCCTCTACACTGTCCCCCATCAAACACTCCCAGGACAGGTACAGCACGGGGTTAGATACAGAGTAAAGCTCCCTCTACACTGTCCCAATCAAACACTCCCAGGACAGGTACAACACGGGGTTAGATACTGAGTAAAGCTCCCTCGACACCTTCCCCCATCAAACACTCCCAGGACAGGTACAGCACGGGGTTAGATACAGAGTAAAGCTCCCTCTACACTGTCCCCCATCAAACACGCCCAGGACAGGCACAGCACGGGGTTAGATACAGAGTAAAGCTCCCTCTACACTGTCCCCATCAAACACTCCCAGGACAGGTACAGCACGGGGTTAGATACAGAGTAAAGCTCCCTCTACACTGTCCCCATCAAACACTCCCAGGCCAGGTACAGCACGGGGTTAGATACAGAGTAAAGCTCCCTCTACACTGTCCCCATCAAACACTCCCAGGACAGGTACAGCACGGGGTTAGATACAGAGTAAAGCTCCCACTACACTGTCCCCATCAAACACTCCCAGGACAGGTACAGCATGGGGTTAGATACAGAGTAAAGCTCCCTCTACACTGTCCCCATCAAACACTCCCAGGCCAGGTACAGCACGGGGTTAGATACAGAGTACAGCTCCCTCTACACTGTCCCCATCAAACACTCCCAGGACAGGTACAGCACGGGGTTAGATACAGAGTAAAGCTCCCTCTACACTGTCCCCCATCAAACACTCCCAGGACAGGTACAGCACGGTGTTAGATACAGAGTAAAGCTCCCTCTACACTGTCCCCCATCAAACACTGCCAGGAGAGGTACAGCATGGGGTTAGATACAGAGTAAAGCTCCCTCTACACTGTCCCCCATCAAACACTGCCAGGACAGGTACAGCACAGGGTTAGATACAGAGTAAAGCTCCCTCTACACTCTCCCCATCAAACACTCCCAGGACAGGTACAGCACGGGGTTAGATACAGAGTAAAGCTCCCTCTACACTGTCCCCATCAAACACTCCAAGGACAGGTACAGCACGGGGTTAGATACAGAGTAAAGCTCCCTCTACACTGTCCCCATCAAACACTCCCAGGACAGGTACAGCACGGGGTGAGATACAGAGTAAAGCTCCCTCTACACTGTCCCCATCAAACACTCCCAGGACAGGTACAGCACGGGGTTAGATACAGAGTAAAGCTCCCTCTACACTGTCCCCATCAAACACTCCCAGGACAGGTACAGCACGGGGTTGGATACAGAGTAAAGCTCCCTCTACACTGTCCCCATCAAACACTCCCAGGCCAGGTACAGCACGGGGTTAGATACAGAGTAAAGCTCCCTCTACACTGTCCCCCATCAAACACTCCCAGGACAGGTACAGCACGGGGTGAGATACAGAGTAAAGCTCCCTCTACACTGTCCCCCATCAAACACTCCCAGGACAGGTACAGCACGGGGTTAGATACAGAGTAAAGCTCCCTCTACACTGTCCCCATCAAACACTCCCAGGACAGGTACAGCACGGTGTTAGATACAGAGTAAAGCTCCCTCTACACTGTCCCCATCAAACACTCCCAGGACAGGTACAGCACGGGGTTAGATTCAGAGTAAAGCTCCCTCTACACTGTCCCCATCAAACACTCCCAGGACAGGTACAGCACGGGGTTGGATACAGAGTAAAGCTCCCTCTACACTGTCCCCATCAAACACTCCCAGGCCAGGTACAGCACGAAGTGAGATACAGAGTAAAGCTCCCTCTACACTGTCCCCATCAAACACTACCAGGACAGGTACAGCACGGGGTTAGATACAGAGTAAAGCTCCCTCTACACTGTCCCCCATCAAACACTCCCAGGACAGGTACAGCACGGTGTTAGATACAGAGTAAAGCTCCCCCTACACTGCCCCCATCAAACACTCCCAGGACAGGTACAGCATGAGGTTAGATACAAAGTGAAGCTCCCTCGACAGTGTCCCCATGAAACACTCCCGGGACAGGTACAGCATGGGGTTAGATACATAGTAAAGCTCCCTCTACACTGTCCCCCATCAAACACTCCCAGGACAGGTACAGCACGGGGTTAGATACAGAGTAAAGCTCCCTCTACACTGTCCCAATCAAACACTCTCAGGACAGGTACAACACGGGGTTAGATACTGAGTAAAGCTCCCTCGACACCTTCCCCCATCAAACACTCCCAGGACAGGTACAGCACGGGGTTAGATACAGAGTAAAGCTCCCTCTACACTGTCCCCCATCAAACACGCCCAGGACAGGCACAGCACGGGGTTAGATACAGAGTAAAGCTCCCTCTACACTGTCCCCATCAAACACTCCCAGGCCAGGTACAGCACGGGGTTAGATACAGAGTAAAGCTCCCTCTACACTGTCCCCATCAAACACTCCCAGGCCAGGTACAGCACGGGGTTAGATACAGAGTAAAGCTCCCTCTACACTGTCCCCATCAAACACTCCCAGGACAGGTACAGCACGGGGTTAGATACAGAGTAAAGCTCCCACTACACTGTCCCCATCAAACACTCCCAGGACAGGTACAGCATGGGGTTAGATACAGAGTAAAGCTCCCTCTACACTGTCCCCATCAAACACTCCCAGGCCAGGTACAGCACGGGGTTAGATACAGAGTACAGCTCCCTCTACACTGACCCCATCAAACACTCCCAGGACAGGTACAGCACGGGGTTAGATACAGAGTAAAGCTCCCTCTACACTGTCCCCCATCAAACTCTCCCAGGACAGGTACAGCACGGTGTTAGATACAGAGTAAAGCTCCCTCTACACTTCCCCCATCAAACACTCCCAGGACAGGTACAGCACGGGGTAAGATAGAGAGTAAAGCTCCCTCTACACTGTCCCCCATCAAACACTCCCAGGACAGGCACAGCACGGGGTTAGATACAGAGTAAAGCTCCCTCTACACTGTCCCCATCAAACACTCCCAGGACAGGTACAGCATGGGGTTAGATACAGAGTAAAGCTCCCTCTCCACTGTCCCCATCAAACACTCCCAGGACAGGTACAGCATGGGGTTAGATACAGAGTAAAGCTCCCTCTACACTGTCCCCATCAAACACTCCCAGGACAGGTACAGCACGGGGTTAGATACAGAGTAAAGCTCCCTCTACACTGTCCCCATCAAACACTCCCAGGACAGGTACAGCATGCGGTTAGATACAGAGTAAAGCTCCCTCTACACTGTCCCCATCAAACACTCCCAGGACAGGTACAGCATGGGGTTAGATACAGAGTAAAGCTCCCTCTACACTGTCCCCATCAAACACTCCCAGGCCAGGTACAGCACGGGGTTAGATACAGAGTAAAGCTCCCTCTACACTGTCCCCATCAAACACTCCCAGGACAGGTACAGCACGGCGTTAGATACAGAGTAAAGCTCCCTCTACTCCGTCCCCCATCAAACACTCCCAGGACAGGTACAGCACGGGGTTAGATACAGAGTAAAGCTCCCTCTACACTGTCCCCCATCAAACACTCCCAGGACAGGTACAGCACGGGGTTAGATACAGAGTAAAGCTCCCTCTACACTGTCCCCATCAAACACTCCCAGGACAGATACAGCACGGGGCTAGATACAGAGTAAAGCTCCCTCTACACTGTCCCCATCAAACACTCCCAGGACAGGTACAGCACGGTGTTAGATACAGAGTAAAGCTCCCTCTACACTGTCCCCCATCAAACACTGCCAGGAGAGGTACAGCATGGGGTTAGATACAGAGTAAAGCTCCCTCTACACTGTCCCCCATCAAACACTGCCAGGACAGGTACAGCACAGGGTTAGATACAGAGTAAAGCTCCCTCTACACTCTCCCCATCAAACACTCCCAGGACAGGTACAGCACGGGGTTAGATACAGAGTAAAGCTCCCTCTACACTGTCCCCATCAAACACTCCAAGGACAGGTACAGCACGGGTTTAGATACAGAGTAAAGCTCCCTCTACACTGTCCCCATCAAACACTCCCAGGACAGGTACAGCACGGGGTGAGATACAGAGTAAAGCTCCCTCTACACTGTCCCCATCAAACACTCCCAGGACAGGTACAGCACGGGGTTAGATACAGAGTAAAGCTCCCTCTACACTGTCCCCATCAAACACTCCCAGGACAGGTACAGCACGGGGTTGGATACAGAGTAAAGCTCCCTCTACACTGTCCCCATCAAACACTCCCAGGCCAGGTACAGCACGGGGTTAGATACAGAGTAAAGCTCCCTCTACACTGTCCCCATCAAACACTCCCAGGACAGGTACAGCACGGGGTTAGATACAGAGTAAAGCTCCCTCTACACTGTCCCCATCAAACACTCCCAGGCCAGGTACAGCACGGGGTTAGATACAGAGTAAAGCTCCCTCTACACTGTCCCCATCAAACACTCCCAGGACAGGTACAGCACGGGGTTAGATACAGAGTAAAGCTCCCACTACACTGTCCCCATCAAACACTCCCAGGACAGGTACAGCATGGGGTTAGATACAGAGTAAAGCTCCCTCTACACTGTCCCCATCAAACACTCCCAGGACAGGTACAGCACGGGGTTAGATACAGAGTAAAGCTCCCTCTACACTGTCCCCATCAAACACTCCCAGGACAGGTACAGCATGCGGTTAGATACAGAGTAAAGCTCCCTCTACACTGTCCCCATCAAACACTCCCAGGACAGGTACAGCATGGGGTTAGATACAGAGTAAAGCTCCCTCTACACTGTCCCCATCAAACACTCCCAGGCCAGGTACAGCACGGGGTTAGATACAGAGTAAAGCTCCCTCTACACTGTCCCCATCAAACACTCCCAGGACAGGTACAGCACGGCGTTAGATACAGAGTAAAGCTCCCTCTACACTGTCCCCCATCAAACACTCCCAGGACAGGTACAGCACGGTGTTAGATACAGAGTAAAGCTCCCTCTGCACTGTCCCCCATCAAACACTCCCAGGACAGGTACAGCACGGGGTTAGATACAGAGTAAAGCTCCCTCTACACTGTCCCCATCAAACACTCCCAGGCCAGGTACAGCACGGGGTTAGATACAGAGTACAGCTCCCTCTACACTGTCCCCATCAAACACTCCCAGGACAGGTACAGCACGGGGTTAGATACAGAGTAAAGCTCCCTCTACACTGTCCCCCATCAAACTCTCCCAGGACAGGTACAGCACGGTGTTAGATACAGAGTAAAGCTCCCTCTACACTTCCCCCATCAAACACTCCCAGGACAGGTACAGCACGGGGTAAGATACAGAGTAAAGCTCCCTCTACACTGTCCCCCATCAAACACTCCCAGGACAGGCACAGCACGGGGTTAGATACAGAGTAAAGCTCCCTCTACACTGTCCCCATCAAACACTCCCAGGACAGGTACAGCATGGGGTTAGATACAGAGTAAAGCTCCCTCTCCACTGTCCCCATCAAACACTCCCAGGACAGGTACAGCATGGGGTTAGATACAGAGTAAAGCTCCCTCTACACTGTCCCCATCAAACACTCCCAGGACAGGTACAGCACGGGGTTAGATACAGAGTAAAGCTCCCTCTACACTGTCCCCATCAAACACTCCCAGGACAGGTACAGCATGCGGTTAGATACAGAGTAAAGCTCCCTCTACACTGTCCCCATCAAACACTCCCAGGACAGGTACAGCATGGGGTTAGATACAGAGTAAAGCTCCCTCTACACTGTCCCCATCAAACACTCCCAGGCCAGGTACAGCACGGGGTTAGATACAGAGTAAAGCTCCCTCTACACTGTCCCCATCAAACACTCCCAGGACAGGTACAGCACGGCGTTAGATACAGAGTAAAGCTCCCTCTACACTGTCCCCCATCAAACACTCCCAGGACAGGTACAGCACGGGGTTAGATACAGAGTAAAGCTCCCTCTACACTGTCCCCCATCAAACACTCCCAGGACAGGTACAGCACGGGGTTAGATACAGAGTAAAGCTCCCTCTACACTGTCCCCATCAAACACTCCCAGGACAGGTACAGCACGGGGCTAGATACAGAGTAAAGCTCCCTCTACACTGTCCCCATCAAACACTCCCAGGACAGGTACAGCACGGTGTTAGATACAGAGTAAAGCTCCCTCTACACTGTCCCCCATCAAACACTGCCAGGAGAGGTACAGCATGGGGTTAGATACAGAGTAAAGCTCCCTCTACACTGTCCCCCATCAAACACTGCCAGGACAGGTACAGCACAGGGTTAGATACAGAGTAAAGCTCCCTCTACACTCTCCCCATCAAACACTCCCAGGACAGGTACAGCACGGGGTTAGATACAGAGTAAAGCTCCCTCTACACTGTCCCCATCAAACACTCCAAGGACAGGTACAGCACGGGGTTAGATACAGAGTAAAGCTCCCTCTACACTGTCCCCATCAAACACTCCCAGGACAGGTACAGCACGGGGTGAGATACAGAGTAAAGCTCCCTCTACACTGTCCCCATCAAACACTCCCAGGACAGGTACAGCACGGGGTTAGATACAGAGTAAAGCTCCCTCTACACTGTCCCCATCAAACACTCCCAGGACAGGTACAGCACGGGGTTGGATACAGAGTAAAGCTCCCTCTACACTGTCCCCATCAAACACTCCCAGGCCAGGTACAGCACGGGGTTAGATACAGAGTAAAGCTCCCTCTACACTGTCCCCCATCAAACACTCCCAGGACAGGTACAGCACGGGGTTAGATACAGAGTAAAGCTCCCTCTACACTGTCCCCCATCAAACACTCCCAGGACAGGTACAGCACGGGGTTAGATACAGAGTAAAGCTCCCTCTACACTGTCCCCATCAAACACTCCCAGGACAGGTACAGCACGGTGTTAGATACAGAGTAAAGCTCCCTCTACACTGTCCCCATCAAACACTCCCAGGACAGGTACAGCACGGGGTTAGATTCAGAGTAAAGCTCCCTCTACACTGTCCCCATCAAACACTCCCAGGACAGGTACAGCACGGGGTTGGATACAGAGTAAAGCTCCCTCGACACTGTCCCCATCAAACACTCCCAGGCCAGGTACAGCACGGGGTGAGATACAGAGTAAAGCTCCCTCTACACTGTCCCCATCAAACACTCCCAGGACAGGTACAGCACGGGGTTAGATACAGAGTAAAGCTCCCTCTACACTGTCCCCCATCAAACACTCCCAGGACAGGTACAGCACGGTGTTAGATACAGAGTAAAGCTCCCCCTACACTGCCCCCATCAAACACTCCCAGGACAGGTACAGCATGAGGTTAGATACAAAGTGAAGCTCCCTCGACAGTGTCCCCATGAAACACTCCCGGGACAGGTACAGCATGGGGTTAGATACATAGTAAAGCTCCCTCTACACTGTCCCCCATCAAACACTCCCAGGACAGGTACAGCACGGGGTTAGATACAGAGTAAAGCTCCCTCTACACTGTCCCAATCAAACACTCTCAGGACAGGTACAACACGGGGTTAGATACTGAGTAAAGCTCCCTCGACACCTTCCCCCATCAAACACTCCCAGGACAGGTACAGCACGGGGTTAGATACAGAGTAAAGCTCCCTCTACACTGTCCCCCATCAAACACGCCCAGGACAGGCACAGCACGGGGTTAGATACAGAGTAAAGCTCCCTCTACACTGTCCCCATCAAACACTCCCAGGCCAGGTACAGCACGGGGTTAGATACAGAGTAAAGCTCCCTCTACACTGTCCCCATCAAACACTCCCAGGCCAGGTACAGCACGGGGTTAGATACAGAGTAAAGCTCCCTCTACACTGTCCCCATCAAACACTCCCAGGACAGGTACAGCACGGGGTTAGATACAGAGTAAAGCTCCCACTACACTGTCCCCATCAAACACTCCCAGGACAGGTACAGCATGGGGTTAGATACAGAGTAAAGCTCCCTCTACACTGTCCCCATCAAACACTCCCAGGCCAGGTACAGCACGGGGTTAGATACAGAGTACAGCTCCCTCTACACTGACCCCATCAAACACTCCCAGGACAGGTACAGCACGGGGTTAGATACAGAGTAAAGCTCCCTCTACACTGTCCCCCATCAAACTCTCCCAGGACAGGTACAGCACGGTGTTAGATACAGAGTAAAGCTCCCTCTACACTTCCCCCATCAAACACTCCCAGGACAGGTACAGCACGGGGTAAGATACAGAGTAAAGCTCCCTCTACACTGTCCCCCATCAAACACTCCCAGGACAGGCACAGCACGGGGTTAGATACAGAGTAAAGCTCCCTCTACACTGTCCCCATCAAACACTCCCAGGACAGGTACAGCATGGGGTTAGATACAGAGTAAAGCTCCCTCTCCACTGTCCCCATCAAACACTCCCAGGACAGGTACAGCATGGGGTTAGATACAGAGTAAAGCTCCCTCTACACTGTCCCCATCAAACACTCCCAGGACAGGTACAGCACGGGGTTAGATACAGAGTAAAGCTCCCTCTACACTGTCCCCATCAAACACTCCCAGGACAGGTACAGCATGCGGTTAGATACAGAGTAAAGCTCCCTCTACACTGTCCCCATCAAACACTCCCAGGACAGGTACAGCATGGGGTTAGATACAGAGTAAAGCTCCCTCTACACTGTCCCCATCAAACACTCCCAGGCCAGGTACAGCACGGGGTTAGATACAGAGTAAAGCTCCCTCTACACTGTCCCCATCAAACACTCCCAGGACAGGTACAGCACGGCGTTAGATACAGAGTAAAGCTCCCTCTACTCTGTCCCCCATCAAACACTCCCAGGACAGGTACAGCACGGGGTTAGATACAGAGTAAAGCTCCCTCTACACTGTCCCCCATCAAACACTCCCAGGACAGGTACAGCACGGGGTTAGATACAGAGTAAAGCTCCCTCTACACTGTCCCCATCAAACACTCCCAGGACAGATACAGCACGGGGCTAGATACAGAGTAAAGCTCCCTCTACACTGTCCCCATCAAACACTCCCAGGACAGGTACAGCACGGTGTTAGATACAGAGTAAAGCTCCCTCTACACTGTCCCCCATCAAACACTGCCAGGAGAGGTACAGCATGGGGTTAGATACAGAGTAAAGCTCCCTCTACACTGTCCCCCATCAAACACTGCCAGGACAGGTACAGCACAGGGTTAGATACAGAGTAAAGCTCCCTCTACACTCTCCCCATCAAACACTCCCAGGACAGGTACAGCACGGGGTTAGATACAGAGTAAAGCTCCCTCTACACTGTCCCCATCAAACACTCCAAGGACAGGTACAGCACGGGGTTAGATACAGAGTAAAGCTCCCTCTACACTGTCCCCATCAAACACTCCCAGGACAGGTACAGCACGGGGTGAGATACAGAGTAAAGCTCCCTCTACACTGTCCCCATCAAACACTCCCAGGACAGGTACAGCACGGGGTTAGATACAGAGTAAAGCTCCCTCTACACTGTCCCCCATCAAACTCTCCCAGGACAGGTACAGCACGGTGTTAGATACAGAGTAAAGCTCCCTCTACACTTCCCCCATCAAACACTCCCAGGACAGGTACAGCACGGGGTTGGATACAGAGTAAAGCTCCCTCTACACTGTCCCCATCAAACACTCCCAGGCCAGGTACAGCACGGGGTTAGATACAGAGTAAAGCTCCCTCTACACTGTCCCCATCAAACACTCCCAGGACAGGTACAGCACGGGGTTAGATACAGAGTAAAGCTCCCTCTACACTGTCCCCATCAAACACTCCCAGGCCAGGTACAGCACGGGGTTAGATACAGAGTAAAGCTCCCTCTACACTGTCCCCATCAAACACTCCCAGGACAGGTACAGCACGGGGTTAGATACAGAGTAAAGCTCCCACTACACTGTCCCCATCAAACACTCCCAGGACAGGTACAGCATGGGGTTAGATACAGAGTAAAGCTCCCTCTACACTGTCCCCATCAAACACTCCCAGGACAGGTACAGCACGGGGTTAGATACAGAGTAAAGCTCCCTCTACACTGTCCCCATCAAACACTCCCAGGACAGGTACAGCATGCGGTTAGATACAGAGTAAAGCTCCCTCTACACTGTCCCCATCAAACACTCCCAGGACAGGTACAGCATGGGGTTAGATACAGAGTAAAGCTCCCTCTACACTGTCCCCATCAAACACTCCCAGGCCAGGTACAGCACGGGGTTAGATACAGAGTAAAGCTCCCTCTACACTGTCCCCATCAAACACTCCCAGGACAGGTACAGCACGGCGTTAGATACAGAGTAAAGCTCCCTCTACACTGTCCCCCATCAAACACTCCCAGGACAGGTACAGCACGGTGTTAGATACAGAGTAAAGCTCCCTCTACACTGTCCCCCATCAAACACTCCCAGGACAGGTACAGCACGGGGTTAGATACAGAGTAAAGCTCCCTCTACACTGTCCCCATCAAACACTCCCAGGCCAGGTACAGCACGGGGTTAGATACAGAGTACAGCTCCCTCTACACTGTCCCCATCAAACACTCCCAGGACAGGTACAGCACGGGGTTAGATACAGAGTAAAGCTCCCTCTACACTGTCCCCCATCAAACTCTCCCAGGACAGGTACAGCACGGTGTTAGATACAGAGTAAAGCTCCCTCTACACTTCCCCCATCAAACACTCCCAGGACAGGTACAGCACGGGGTAAGATACAGAGTAAAGCTCCCTCTACACTGTCCCCCATCAAACACTCCCAGGACAGGCACAGCACGGGGTTAGATACAGAGTAAAGCTCCCTCTACACTGTCCCCATCAAACACTCCCAGGACAGGTACAGCATGGGGTTAGATACAGAGTAAAGCTCCCTCTCCACTGTCCCCATCAAACACTCCCAGGACAGGTACAGCATGGGGTTAGATACAGAGTAAAGCTCCCTCTACACTGTCCCCATCAAACACTCCCAGGACAGGTACAGCACGGGGTTAGATACAGAGTAAAGCTCCCTCTACACTGTCCCCATCAAACACTCCCAGGACAGGTACAGCATGCGGTTAGATACAGAGTAAAGCTCCCTCTACACTGTCCCCATCAAACACTCCCAGGACAGGTACAGCATGGGGTTAGATACAGAGTAAAGCTCCCTCTACACTGTCCCCATCAAACACTCCCAGGCCAGGTACAGCACGGGGTTAGATACAGAGTAAAGCTCCCTCTACACTGTCCCCATCAAAAGCTCCCAGGACAGGTACAGCACGGCGTTAGATACAGAGTAAAGCTCCCTCTACACTGTCCCCCATCAAACACTCCCAGGACAGGTACAGCACGGGGTTAGATACAGAGTAAAGCTCCCTCTACACTGTCCCCCATCAAACACTCCCAGGACAGGTACAGCACGGGGTTAGATACAGAGTAAAGCTCCCTCTACACTGTCCCCATCAAACACTCCCAGGACAGGTACAGCACGGGGCTAGATACAGAGTAAAGCTCCCTCTACACTGTCCCCATCAAACACTCCCAGGACAGGTACAGCACGGTGTTAGATACAGAGTAAAGCTCCCTCTACACTGTCCCCCATCAAACACTGCCAGGAGAGGTACAGCATGGGGTTAGATACAGAGTAAAGCTCCCTCTACACTGTCCCCCATCAAACACTGCCAGGACAGGTACAGCACAGGGTTAGATACAGAGTAAAGCTCCCTCTACACTCTCCCCATCAAACACTCCCAGGACAGGTACAGCACGGGGTTAGATACAGAGTAAAGCTCCCTCTACACTGTCCCCATCAAACACTCCAAGGACAGGTACAGCACGGGGTTAGATACAGAGTAAAGCTCCCTCTACACTGTCCCCATCAAACACTCCCAGGACAGGTACAGCACGGGGTGAGATACAGAGTAAAGCTCCCTCTACACTGTCCCCATCAAACACTCCCAGGACAGGTACAGCACGGGGTTAGATACAGAGTAAAGCTCCCTCTACACTGTCCCCATCAAACACTCCCAGGACAGGTACAGCACGGGGTTGGATACAGAGTAAAGCTCCCTCTACACTGTCCCCATCAAACACTCCCAGGCCAGGTACAGCACGGGGTTAGATACAGAGTAAAGCTCCCTCTACACTGTCCCCCATCAAACACTCCCAGGACAGGTACAGCACGGGGTTAGATACAGAGTAAAGCTCCCTCTACACTGTCCCCCATCAAACACTCCCAGGACAGGTACAGCACGGGGTTAGATACAGAGTAAAGCTCCCTCTACACTGTCCCCATCAAACACTCCCAGGACAGGTACAGCACGGTGTTAGATACAGAGTAAAGCTCCCTCTACACTGTCCCCATCAAACACTCCCAGGACAGGTACAGCACGGGGTTAGATTCAGAGTAAAGCTCCCTCTACACTGTCCCCATCAAACACTCCCAGGACAGGTACAGCACGGGGTTGGATACAGAGTAAAGCTCCCTCGACACTGTCCCCATCAAACACTCCCAGGCCAGGTACAGCACGGGGTGAGATACAGAGTAAAGCTCCCTCTACACTGTCCCCATCAAACACTCCCAGGACAGGTACAGCACGGGGTTAGATACAGAGTAAAGCTCCCTCTACACTGTCCCCCATCAAACACTCCCAGGACAGGTACAGCACGGTGTTAGATACAGAGTAAAGCTCCCCCTACACTGCCCCCATCAAACACTCCCAGGACAGGTACAGCATGAGGTTAGATACAAAGTGAAGCTCCCTCGACAGTGTCCCCATGAAACACTCCCGGGACAGGTACAGCATGGGGTTAGATACATAGTAAAGCTCCCTCTACACTGTCCCCCATCAAACACTCCCAGGACAGGTACAGCACGGGGTTAGATACAGAGTAAAGCTCCCTCTACACTGTCCCAATCAAACACTCCCAGGACAGGTACAACACGGGGTTAGATATGGAGTAAAGCTCCCTCGACACCTTCCCCCATCAAACACTCCCAGGACAGGTACAGCACGGGGTTAGATACAGAGTAAAGCTCCCTCTACACTGTCCCCCATCAAACACGCCCAGGACAGGCACAGCACGGGGTTAGACACAGAGTAAAGCTCCCTCTACACTGTCCCCATCAAACACTCCCAGGACAGGTACAGCACGGGGTTAGATACAGAGTAAAGCTCCCTCTACACTGTCCCCATCAAACACTCCCAGGCCAGGTACAGCACGGGGTTAGATACAGAGTAAAGCTCCCTCTACACTGTCCCCATCAAACACTCCCAGGACAGGTACAGCACGGGGTTAGATACAGAGTAAAGCTCCCACTACACTGTCCCCATCAAACACTCCCAGGACAGGTACAGCATGGGGTTAGATACAGAGTAAAGCTCCCTCTACACTGTCCCCATCAAACACTCCCAGGACAGGTACAGCACGGGGTTAGATACAGAGTAAAGCTCCCTCTACACTGTCCCCATCAAACACTCCCAGGACAGGTACAGCATGCGGTTAGATACAGAGTAAAGCTCCCTCTACACTGTCCCCATCAAACACTCCCAGGACAGGTACAGCATGGGGTTAGATACAGAGTAAAGCTCCCTCTACACTGTCCCCATCAAACACTCCCAGGCCAGGTACAGCACGGGGTTAGATACAGAGTAAAGCTCCCTCTACACTGTCCCCATCAAACACTCCCAGGACAGGTACAGCACGGCGTTAGATACAGAGTAAAGCTCCCTCTACACTGTCCCCCATCAAACACTCCCAGGACAGGTACAGCACGGTGTTAGATACAGAGTAAAGCTCCCTCTACACTGTCCCCCATCAAACACTCCCAGGACAGGTACAGCACGGGGTTAGATACAGAGTAAAGCTCCCTCTACACTGTCCCCATCAAACACTCCCAGGACAGGTACAGCACGGGGCTAGATACAGAGTAAAGCTCCCTCTACACTGTCCCCATCAAACACTCCCAGGACAGGTACAGCACGGGGTTAGATACAGAGTAAAGCTCCCTCTACACTGTCCCCCATCAAACACTGCCAGGACAGGTACAGCATGGGGTTAGATACAGAGTAAAGCTCCCTCTACACTGTCCCCCATCAAACACTGCCAGGACAGGTACAGCACGGGGTTAGATACAGAGTAAAGCTCCCTCTACACTGTCCCCATCAAACACTCCAAGGACAGGTACAGCACGGGGTTAGATACAGAGTAAAGCTCCCTCGACACTGTCCCCATCAAACACTCCCAGGACAGGTACAGCACGGGGTTGGATACAGAGTAAAGCTCCCTCTACACTGTCCCCATCAAACACTCCCAGGCCAGGTACAGCACGGGGTTAGATACAGAGTAAAGCTCCCTCTACGCTGTCCCCATCAAACACTCCCAGGACAGGTACAGCACGGGGTTGGATACAGAGTAAAGCTCCCTCTACACTGTCCGCATCAAACACTCCCAGGCCAGGTACAGCACGGGGTTAGATACAGAGTAAAGCTCCCTCTACACTGTCCCCATCAAACACTCCCAGGACAGGTACAGCACGGGGCTAGATACAGAGTAAAGCTCCCTCTACACTGTCCCCCATCAAACACTCCCAGGACAGGTACAGCACGGTGTTAGACACAGAGTAAAGCTCCCTCAACAATGTCCCCCATCAAACACTCCCAGGACAGGTACAGCACAGGGTTTGATACAGAGTAAAGCTCCCTCTACACTGTCCCCATCAAACACTCCCAGGACAGGGACAGCACGGGGTTAGATACAGAGTAAAGCTCCCTCTACACTGTCCCCATCAAACACTCCCAGGACAGGTACAGCACGGGGCTAGATACAGAGTAAAGCTCCCTCTACACTGTCCCCATCAAACACTCCCAGGACAGGTACAGCACGGGGTTAGATACAGAGTAAAGCTCCCTCTACACTGTCCCCCATCAAACACTGCCAGGACAGGTACAGCATGGGGTTAGATACAGAGTAAAGCTCCCTCTACACTGTCCCCCATCAAACATTGCCAGGACAGGTACAGCACGGGGTTAGATACAGAGTAAAGCTCCCTCTACACTGTCCCCATCAAACACTCCAAGGACAGGTACAGCACGGGGTTAGATACAGAGTAAAGCTCCCTCTACACTGTCCCCATCAAACACTCCCAGGACAGGTACAGCACGGGGTGAGATACAGAGTAAAGCTCCCTCTACACTGTCCCCATCAAACACTCCCAGGACAGGTACAGCACGGGGTTAGATACAGAGTAAAGCTCCCTCTACACTGTCCCCATCAAACACTCCCAGGACAGGTACAGCACGGGGTTGGATACAGAGTAAAGCTCCATCTACACTGTCCCCATCAAACACTCCCAGGCCAGGTACAGCACGGAGTTAGATACAGAGTAAAGCTCCCTCTACACTGTCCCCCATCAAACACTCCCAGGACAGGTACAGCACGGGGTTAGATACAGAGTAAAGCTCCCTCTACACTGTCCCCCATCAAACACTCCCAGGACAGGTACAGCACGGGGTTAGATACAGAGTAAAGCTCCCTCCACACTGTCCCCATCAAACACTCCCAGGACAGGTACAGCACGGTGTTAGATACAGAGTAAAGCTCCCTCTACACTGTCCCCATCAAACACTCCCAGGACAGGTACAGCACGGGGTTAGATACAGAGTAAAGCTCCCTCTACACTGTCCCCATCAAACACTCCCAGGACAGGTACAGCACGGGTTTGGATACAGAGTAAAGCTCCCTCTACACTGTCCCCATCAAACACTCCCAGGCCAGGTACAGCACGGGGTTAGATACAGAGTAAAGCTCCCTCTACACTGTCCCCATCAAACACTCCCAGGACAGGTACAGCACGGGGTTAGATACAGAGTAAAGCTCCCTCTACACTGTCCCCCATCAAACACTCCCAGGACAGGTACAGCACGGTGTTAGATACAGAGTAAAGCTCCCCCTACACTGCCCCCATCAAACACTCCCAGGACAGGTACAGCATGAGGTTAGATACAAAGTGAAGCTCCCTCGACAGTGTCCCCATGAAACACTCCGGGGACAGGTACAGCATGGGGTTAGATACATAGTAAAGCTCCCTCTACACTGTCCCCCATCAAACACTCCCAGGACAGGTACAGCACGGAGTTAGATACAGAGTAAAGCTCCCTCTGCACTGTCCCCCATCAAACACTCCCAGGACAGGTACAGCACGGGGTTAGATACAGAGTAAAGCTCCCTCTACACTGTCCCAATCAAACACTCCCAGGACAGGTACAACACGGGGTTAGATACTGAGTAAAGCTCCCTCGACACCTTCCCCCATCAAACACTCCCAGGACAGGTACAGCACGGGGTTAGATACAGAGTAAAGCTCCCTCTACACTGTCCCCCATCAAACACTCCCAGGACAGGCACAGCACGGGGTTAGATACAGAGTAAAGCTCCCTCTACACTGTCCCCATCAAACACTCCCAGGACAGGTACAGCATGGGGTTAGATACAGAGTAAAGCTCCCTCTACACTGTCCCCATCAAACACTCCCAGGACAGGTACAGCACGGGGTTCGATACAGAGTAAAGCTCCCTCTACACTGTCCCCATCAAACACTCCCAGGCCAGGTACAGCACGGGGTTAGATACAGAGTACAGCTCCCTCTACACTGTCCCCATCAAACACTCCCAGGACAGGTACAGCACGGGGTTAGATACAGAGTAAAGCTCCCTCTACACTGTCCCCCATCAAACACTCCCAGGACAGGTACAGCACGGTGTTAGATACAGAGTAAAGCTCCCTCTACACTTCCCCCATCAAACACTCCCAGGGCAGGTACAGCACGGGGTTAGATACAGAGTAAAGCTCCCTCTACACTGTCCCCCATCAAACACTCCCAGGACAGGCACAGCACGGGGTTAGATACAGAGTAAAGCTCCCTCTACACTGTCCCCATCAAACACTCCCAGGACAGGTACAGCATGGGGTTAGATACAGAGTAAAGCTCCCTCTACACTGTCCCCATCAAACACTCCCAGGACAGGTACAGCATGGGGTTAGATACAGAGTAAAGCTCCCTCTACACTGTCCCCATCAAACACTCCCAGGACAGGTACAGCACGGGGTTAGATACAGAGTAAAGCTCCCTCTACACTGTCCCCATCAAACACTCCCAGGACAGGTACAGCATGCGGTGAGATACAGAGTAAAGCTCCCTCTACACTGTCCCCATCAAACACTCCCAGGACAGGTACAGCATGGGGTTAGATACAGAGTAAAGCTCCCTCTACACTGTCCCCATCAAACACTCCCAGGCCAGGTACAGCACGGGGTTAGATACAGAGTAAAGCTCCCTCTACACTGTCCCCATCAAACACTCCCAGGACAGGTACAGCACGGCGTTAGATACAGAGTAAAGCTCCCTCTACACTGTCCCCCATCAAACACTCCCAGGACAGGTACAGCACGGGGTTAGATACAGAGTAAAGCTCCCTCTACACTGTCCCCCATCAAACACTCCCAGGACAGGTACAGCACGGGGTTAGATACAGAGTAAAGCTCCCTCTACACTGTCCCCATCAAACACTCCCAGGACAGGTACGGCACGGGGTTAGATACAGAGTAAAGCTCCCTCTACACTGTCCCCATCAAACACTCCCAGGACAGGTACAGCACGGTGTTAGATACAGAGTAAAGCTCCCTCTACACTGTCCCCCATCAAACACTGCCAGGACAGGTACAGCATGGGGTTAGATACAGAGTAAAGCTCCCTCTACACTGTCCCCCATCAAACACTGCCAGGACAGGTACAGCACGGGGTTAGATACAGAGTAAAGCTCCCTCTACACTGTCCCCATCAAACACTCCAAGGACAGG
Source organism: Mustelus asterias (assembly GCF_964213995.1). NCBI lineage: Eukaryota > Metazoa > Chordata > Chondrichthyes > Carcharhiniformes > Triakidae > Mustelus > Mustelus asterias. The sequence continues at coordinate 110,941 of NW_027590508.1, forward strand.
TACAGCATGGGGTTAGATACAGAGTAAAGCTCCCTCTACGCTGTCCCCATCAAACACTCCCAGGACAGGTACAGCATGGGGTTAGATACAGAGTAAAGCTCCCTCTACACTGTCCCCATCAAACACTCCCAGGCCAGGTACAGCACGGGGTTAGATACAGAGTAAAGCTCCCTCTACGCTGTCCCCATCAAACACTCCCAGGACAGGTACAGCACGGGGTTAGATACAGAGTAAAGCTCCCTCTACACTGTCCCCCATCAAACACTCCCAGGGCAGGTACAGCACGGGGTTAGATACAGAGTAAAGCTCCCTCTACACTGTCCCCATCAAACACTCCCAGGACAGGTACAGCACGGTGTTAGATACAGAGTAAAGCTCCCTCTACACTGTCCCCATCAAACACTCCCAGGACAGGTACAGCACGGGGTTAGATACAGAGTAAAGCTCCCTCTACACTGTCCCCATCAAACACTCCCAGGACAGGTACAGCACGGGGTTGGATACAGAGTAAAGCTCCCTCTACACTGTCCCCATCAAACACTCCCAGGCCAGGTACAGCACGGGGTTAGATACAGAGTAAAGCTCCCTCGACACTGTCCCCATCAAACACTCCCAGGACAGGTACAGCACGGGGTTAGATACAGAGTAAAGCTCCCTCTACACTGTCCCCCATCAAACACTCCCAGGACAGGTACAGCACGGTGTTAGACACAGAGTAAAGCTCCCTCAACACTGTCCCCCATCAAACACTCCCAGGACAGGTACAGCACAGGGTTAGATACAGAGTAAAGCTCCCTCTACACTGTCCGCATCAAACACTCCCAGGACAGGTACAGCACGGGGTTAGATACAGAGTAAAGCTCCCTCTACACTGTCCCCATCAAACACTCCCAGGACAGGTACAGTATGCGGTTAGATACAGAGTAAAGCTCCCTCTACACTGTCCCCATCAAACACTCCCAGGACAGGTACAGCATGGGGTTAGATACAGAGTAAAGCTCCCTCTACACTGTCCCCATCAAACACTCCCAGGACAGGTACAGCATGGGGTTAGATACAGAGTAAAGCTCCCTCTACACTGTCCCCATCAAACACTCCCAGGACAGGTACAGCACGGGGCTAGATACAGAGTAAAGCTCCCTCTACACTGTCCCCATCAAACACTCCCAGGACAGGTACAGCACGGGGTTAGATACAGAGTAAAGCTCCCTCTACACTGTCCCCCATCAAACACTGCCAGGACAGGTACAGCATGGGGTTAGATACAGAGTAAAGCTCCCTCTACACTGTCCCCCATCAAACACTGCCAGGACAGGTACAGCACGGGGTTAGATACAGAGTAAAGCTCCCTCTACACTGTCCCCATCAAACACTCCAAGGACAGGTACAGCACGGGGTTCGATACAGAGTAAAGCTCCCTCTACACTGTCCCCATCAAACACTCCAAGGACAGGTACAGCACGGGGTTAGATACAGAGTAAAGCTCCCTCTACACTGTCCCCATCAAACACTCCCAGGACAGGTACAGCACGGGGTTGGATACAGAGTAAAGCTCCCTCTACACTGTCCCCATCAAACACTCCCAGGCCAGGTACAGCACGGGGTTAGATACAGAGTAATGCTCCCTCTACGCTGTCCCCATCAAACACTCCCAAGACAGGTACAGCACGGGGTTAGATACAGAGTAAAGCTCCCTCTACTCTGTCCCCCATCAAACACTCCCAAGACAGGTACAGCACGGGGTTAGATACAGAGTAAAGCTCCCTCTACACTGTCCCCATCAAACACTCCCAGGACAGGTACAGCACGGTGTTAGATACAGAGTAAAGCTCCCTCTACACTGTCCCCATCAAACACTCCCAGGACAGGTACAGCACGGGGTTAGATACAGAGTAAAGCTCCCTCTACACTGTCCCCATCAAACACTCCCAGGACAGGTACAGCACGGGGTTGGATACAGAGTAAAGCTCCCTCTACACTGTCCCCATCAAACACTCCCAGGCCAGGTACAGCACGGGGTTAGATACAGAGTAAAGCTCCCTCTACACTGTCCCCATCAAACACTCCCAGGCCAGGTACAGCACGGGGTTAGATACAGAGTCAAGCTCCCTCTACACTGTCCCCATCAAACACTCCCAGGACAGGTACAGCACGGGGTTAGATACAGAGTAAAGCTCCCTCAACACTGTCCCCCATCAAACACTCCCAGGGCAGGTACCGCACGGGGTTAGATACAGAGTAAAGCTCCCTCTACACTGTCCCCATCAAACACTCCCAGGACAGGTACAGCATGGGGTTAGATACAGAGTAAAGCTCCCTCTACACTGTCCCCATCAAACACTCCCAGGCCAGGTACAGCACGGGGTTAGATACAGAGTAAAGCTCCCTCTACACTGTCCCCATCAAACACTCCCAGGACAGGTACAGCACGGCGTTAGATACAGAGTAAAGCTCCCTCTACACTGTCCCCCATCAAACACTCCCAGGACAGGTACAGCACGGGGTTAGATACAGAGTAAAGCTCCCTCTACACTGTCCCCCATCAAACACTCCCAGGACAGGTACAGCACGGGGTTAGATACAGAGTAAAGCTCCCTCTACACTGTCCCCATCAAACACTCCCAGGACAGGTACGGCACGGGGTTAGATACAGAGTAAAGCTCCCTCTACACTGTCCCCATCAAACACTCCCAGGACAGGTACAGCACGGTGTTAGATACAGAGTAAAGCTCCCTCTACACTGTCCCCCATCAAACACTGCCAGGACAGGTACAGCATGGGGTTAGATACAGAGTAAAGCTCCCTCTACACTGTCCCCCATCAAACACTGCCAGGACAGGTACAGCACGGGGTTAGATACAGAGTAAAGCTCCCTCTACACTGTCCCCATCAAACACTCCAAGGACAGGTACAGCATGGGGTTAGATACAGAGTAAAGCTCCCTCTACGCTGTCCCCATCAAACACTCCCAGGACAGGTACAGCATGGGGTTAGATACAGAGTAAAGCTCCCTCTACACTGTCCCCATCAAACACTCCCAGGCCAGGTACAGCACGGGGTTAGATACAGAGTAAAGCTCCCTCTACGCTGTCCCCATCAAACACTCCCAGGACAGGTACAGCACGGGGTTAGATACAGAGTAAAGCTCCCTCTACACTGTCCCCCATCAAACACTCCCAGGACAGGTACAGCACGGGGTTAGATACAGAGTAAAGCTCCCTCTACACTGTCCCCATCAAACACTCCCAGGACAGGTACAGCACGGTGTTAGATACAGAGTAAAGCTCCCTCTACACTGTCCCCATCAAACACTCCCAGGACAGGTACAGCACGGGGTTAGATACAGAGTAAAGCTCCCTCTACACTGTCCCCATCAAACACTCCCAGGACAGGTACAGCACGGGGTTGGATACAGAGTAAAGCTCCCTCTACACTGTCCCCATCAAACACTCCCAGGCCAGGTACAGCACGGGGTTAGATACAGAGTAAAGCTCCCTCGACACTGTCCCCATCAAACACTCCCAGGACAGGTACAGCACGGGGTTAGATACAGAGTAAAGCTCCCTCTACACTGTCCCCCATCAAACACTCCCAGGACAGGTACAGCACGGTGTTAGACACAGAGTAAAGCTCCCTCAACACTGTCCCCCATCAAACACTCCCAGGACAGGTACAGCACAGGGTTAGATACAGAGTAAAGCTCCCTCTACACTGTCCGCATCAAACACTCCCAGGACAGGTACAGCACGGGGTTAGATACAGAGTAAAGCTCCCTCTACACTGTCCCCATCAAACACTCCCAGGACAGGTACAGTATGCGGTTAGATACAGAGTAAAGCTCCCTCTACACTGTCCCCATCAAACACTCCCAGGACAGGTACAGCATGGGGTTAGATACAGAGTAAAGCTCCCTCTACACTGTCCCCATCAAACACTCCCAGGACAGGTACAGCATGGGGTTAGATACAGAGTAAAGCTCCCTCTACACTGTCCCCATCAAACACTCCCAGGACAGGTACAGCACGGGGCTAGATACAGAGTAAAGCTCCCTCTACACTGTCCCCATCAAACACTCCCAGGACAGGTACAGCACGGGGTTAGATACAGAGTAAAGCTCCCTCTACACTGTCCCCCATCAAACACTGCCAGGACAGGTACAGCATGGGGTTAGATACAGAGTAAAGCTCCCTCTACACTGTCCCCCATCAAACACTGCCAGGACAGGTACAGCACGGGGTTAGATACAGAGTAAAGCTCCCTCTACACTGTCCCCATCAAACACTCCAAGGACAGGTACAGCACGGGGTTCGATACAGAGTAAAGCTCCCTCTACACTGTCCCCATCAAACACTCCAAGGACAGGTACAGCACGGGGTTAGATACAGAGTAAAGCTCCCTCTACACTGTCCCCATCAAACACTCCCAGGACAGGTACAGCACGGGGTTGGATACAGAGTAAAGCTCCCTCTACACTGTCCCCATCAAACACTCCCAGGCCAGGTACAGCACGGGGTTAGATACAGAGTAATGCTCCCTCTACGCTGTCCCCATCAAACACTCCCAAGACAGGTACAGCACGGGGTTAGATACAGAGTAAAGCTCCCTCTACTCTGTCCCCCATCAAACACTCCCAAGACAGGTACAGCACGGGGTTAGATACAGAGTAAAGCTCCCTCTACACTGTCCCCATCAAACACTCCCAGGACAGGTACAGCACGGTGTTAGATACAGAGTAAAGCTCCCTCTACACTGTCCCCATCAAACACTCCCAGGACAGGTACAGCACGGGGTTAGATACAGAGTAAAGCTCCCTCTACACTGTCCCCATCAAACACTCCCAGGACAGGTACAGCACGGGGTTGGATACAGAGTAAAGCTCCCTCTACACTGTCCCCATCAAACACTCCCAGGCCAGGTACAGCACGGGGTTAGATACAGAGTAAAGCTCCCTCTACACTGTCCCCATCAAACACTCCCAGGCCAGGTACAGCACGGGGTTAGATACAGAGTCAAGCTCCCTCTACACTGTCCCCATCAAACACTCCCAGGACAGGTACAGCACGGGGTTAGATACAGAGTAAAGCTCCCTCAACACTGTCCCCCATCAAACACTCCCAGGGCAGGTACCGCACGGGGTTAGATACAGAGTAAAGCTCCCTCTACACTGTCCCCCATCAAACACTCCCAGGACAGGTACAGCACGGGGTTAGATACAGAGTAAAGCTCCCTCTACACTGTCCCCATCAAACACTCCCAGGACAGGTACAGCACGGGGTTAGATACAGAGTAAAGCTCCCTCTACACTGTCCCCCATCAAACACTCCCAGGGCAGGGACAGAAGGATAGCTCCAGTCAGGTGCATTGCCCGTGCTGAATTCTCCCTCAGTTGTACCCGAACAGGAGTGTGGCGACTCGGGTATTTTCACAGTAACTTCACTGCGGTGTTAATGTCAGCCTAGTTGTGACACGAAGAAATAGCCTCAAACCCTTTAACAACTGGAACTCGCGTAATGGTTAAAAACTGGGCAGTGTGGACAAGCTGGGCCGAAGGGCCTGTTCCCATGCTGTAAACCTCGCCGGGGGGCGGGGAGGGGAGGGGTAAGTTGGCATCTGGGCAGCGGCCAAATGTTGGTACCTCCAGGAACACAGCCGGGCTGAGCTGGGTAATCCCACTGGCCTCAGATTCCATCCCCCGTCTCTCCTCGTCGGTACCGAGGCTGGATTGAAGCCTGCAGCTTAGGCCGCACGGTTGTAACCATGGCAGCCTCCGGGGGACGGCGGTTGGATTGAGCCCTGCAGCCTCGGCTGCGTGGTTGCAACCAAGGCAGCTTCCCCGGGGAGGGCGGTTGGATTGAAGCCTGTGGCCTCGGCCGCACGGTTGTAACCATGGCAGCTTCCCGGGGAGGGCGGTTGGGCATGGTTGTAACCATGGCAGCTTCCCCGGGAGGGTGGTTGGATTGAAGCCTGCGGCCTAGGCCGCGCTGTTTTAACCATGGCAGCTTCCCGGGGAGGGCGGTTGGATTCAACCCTGTGGCCTCGGCCGCACGGTTGTAACCATGGCAGCTTCCCCGGGAGGGTGGTTGGATTGAAGCCTGCGGCCTAGGCTGCGTCGTTGTAACCATGACAGCTTCCCGGGGAGGGCAGTTGGATTGAAGCCTGCGGCCTAGGCCTCACGGTTGTAACCGTGACAGCTTCCTGGGCAGGACGCTTGGATTCTCAGCCATCTGTTCTGAATAATTTAGCCGGTGTCTGCTCCGATCAGGCCTGCCTCGCTGATTCCTGCTCCCTCAGGTACTCCGGGGAGGCAAGCAGCCTTCACTGAGTTTCCCACTGGGACCAACACAGGAATACACGCACTGAGCAAGTGCTCGACCTAAAAAAACAGCTCCAGTCATCAGCGGGAGGGGGAAGGAAGGGTTAGTGAGCACGTTTGTTTATGAGTGTCACAAGTAAGGCTCACATTAACACGACAATGAAGTTACTGTGAAAATCCCTCTAATCGCCACACTCCTGTTCGGGTAACACTGAGGGAGAATTTAGCATGGCCAATGCACCCTAACCAGCACATCTTTCGGACTGTGGGAGGAAACTGGAGCACCCGGAGGAAACCCACGCAGACACGGGGAGAACGTGCAGACTCCACACAGACAGTGACCCGAGCCGGGAATCGAACCCGAGTCCCTGGCGCTGTGAGGCAGCAGCGCTAACCACTGTGCTGCGATGAATGTGTGTGTGTGAGAGAGAGTGTGAGAGAGAGAGAGTGTGTGAGAGAGAGAGAGTGTGTGTGAGAGAGAGAGAGAGTGTGTGTGTGTGAGAGAGTGAGTGTGTGAGAGAGAGAGAGTGTGTGAGAGAGAGAGTGTGAGAGAGAGAGAGAGAGTGTGTGAGAGAGTGTGTGAGAGAGAGAGAGAGAGTGTGTGAGAAAGAGTGTGTGAGAGAGAGTGTGTGAGAGAGAGTATGGGAGAGAGAGTATGTGAGAGAGAGTGTGAGAGAGAGTGTGTGAGAGAGCGAGTGTATGAGAGAGAGTGTGTGAGAGAGAGTGAGAGTGTGAGAGTGAGAGTGTGAGAGAGAGAGTGCGTGAGAGAGAGTGCGTGAGAGAGAGGGACAAAGAGAAAGTGTGAGTGTGTGAGAGAGTGAGTGAGAGAGAGAGTGAGTGAGTGAGTGAGTGAGTGAGAGAGAGTGTAAGAGTGTGAGGGAGAGAGTGTATGAGAGAGAGTGTGTGAGAGAGAGTATGTGAGAGAGAGAGAGTGTGTGAGACTGTGAGAGAGAGAGTGTGTGAGAGAGTGTGTGAGAGAGTGTGAGCGAGAGTGTGAGCGAGAGTGTGAGAGAGAGAGAGAGAGTGCATGAGAGAGAGTGCGTGAGAGAGGGACAAAGAGAAAGAGTGAGTGAGTGAGAGAGAGAGAGAGAGAGTGTGAGAGTGTGAAGGAGAGAGAGAGAGAGGAGTGTGCGTGAGAGAGAGTGTGAGTGTGAGAGAGTGTGTGAGAGAGAGAGTGTGTGAGAGTGTGAGAGAGAGAGTGAGAGAGAGAGTGTGTGTGAGAGAGAGTGTGTGTGAGTGTGAGAGAGAGAGTGTGTGTGAGAGAGAGTGAGTGTGAGAGAGTGTGTGAGAGAGAGAGTGTGTGAGAGAGAGAGTGTGTGTGAGAGTGTGAGAGAGAGTGTGTGTGTGTGAGAGTGAGTGAGAATGCAGTGATTAGTGCGGGTGAGAGGCTGCGCTCCTTCTCCGCGATCAGCCCGACTTAATAACATCCCCTTTGTGTTCGTGACATTTTCTGACCGCCTCCCCTGCCACCCGCCCCCACTCGTTCCACAGGAGGCCATTCAGCCCATTCAGCCCAAATTCCGCACCATTCCATCACACCATTGGCCGCTCTGTCGCCCTCCCCACCCCTGCCCCCCCTCGCCCTTCCGACCGCCCTCCAACGGAAAGTCGGGGGGGGGGTTATTCATTTCCAACACGGAGGGAGGGCTGGTGAGAGATCCGGGGAGCTAACACCGCCCCCCCCGGCCTCACACCATTTCTGGCTCTCCCCCCTCCCCCACACTCTGGCAGAGAGCGGTGTTGACTGGACGGGTTAACACGTGCCGCGCTCCAACAAATTCCGCCGTCTAAAAAAAGCGGCCTGGGGTGAATAATTGATGCGAGAGCTGCATTACCCCGTGGTGAATGGACTCATTCCTAATTCGGAATGACAGCCAGGAACACACACACACACAAATCTCCCGCAACCAAACTCCTTCAACCCGGGACAAGATGGCCGCCCGTCTGACCAGTCAGCGCTCCGATATACCGCACACGCAACGGGTCAGGTACACCGCCGCAGGGGGTCGGATCTCAAACAATGACGAGACGGAGAACAGGAATGAGGTAGAGAATCTGGTGAACTGGTGCGGCAACAATAATCTCCCCCTCACTGTCAACAAAACGAAGGAGATGGTCATCGTCTTCAGTGGTGGAGGACATGCCCCTGTCTACATCAACGGGGGGGGAAGGGGTAGCACGGTGGCACAGTGGGTTAGCGCTGCTGCCTCACGGCACCAGGGACCCGGGTTCGATTCCCGGCTCGGGTCACTGTGGAGTTACCGAACACAGAATCCCTATAGTGCAGAAGGAGACCATTTGGCCCGTCGAGTCTGCACCGACCACAACCCCACCCCATTCCCCACAACCCCACACATTTACCTCACTAATCCCTCTAACCCAGGGCACAATGGGCAATTTAGCACGGCCGATCCATCTAACCTGCACATCTTTGGAGTGTGGGAGGAAACCGGAGCACCCGGAGGAAACCCACGCAGACACGGGGAGAACGTGCAGACTCCGCACAGACAGTGACCCGAGCCGGGAATCGAACCCGGGTCCCTGGAGCTGTGAGGCAGCAGCGCGAACCACCGTGTCGCCCATAAGTCTGCACATTCTCCCCATGTCTGTGTGGGTTTCCTCCGGGTGCTCCGGTTTCCTCCCACAGTCCAAAGAATGGTGGATTGGCCGTGCTAAATTACCCCATAGTGTCAGGGGGATGAGCAGGGTAAATACGTGGGGTTACGGGAATAGGGGCTGGGTGGGATTGTGGTCGGTGCAGACTCGATGGGCCGAATGGCCTCCTCCTGCACTGGAGGGATTCTATTCCATTCGAAGTGGAAATGGTTGAAAGCTTCATGTTTTTACGTGTCCAAATCACCAACAACCTGTCCTGGTCCCCCCCACGCCGACACTATAGTTAAGAAAGCCCCACCAATGTCTCTACTTTCTCAGAAGACGGAGGAAAATCGGCATGTCCGCTACGACTCTCACCAACTTTTACAGATGCACCATAGAAAGCATCCTTTCTGGTTGTATCACAGCTTGGTATGACGCCTGCTCTGCCCAAGACCGCAAGGAACTACAAAAGGTCGTGAATGTAGCCCAATCCATCACGCAAACCAGCCTCCCATCCATTGACTCCGTCTACACTTCCCACTGCCTTGGGAAAAGCAGCCGGCATAATCAAGGACCCCACGCACCCCGGACATTCTCTCTTCCACCTTCTTCCATCGGGAAAAAGATACAAAAGTCTGAGGTCACGTACCGACCGACTCAAGAACAGCTTCTTCCCTGCTGCTGTCAGACTTTTGAATGGACCTACCTCGCACTAAGCTGATCTTTCGCTGCACCCCAGCTGTGACTGTAACACTACATTCTGCACCCTCTCCTTTCCTTCTCTATGAACGGTATGCTTTGTCTGTATAGTGCGCAAGAAACAATACTTTTCACTGTATCCCAATACATGTGACAATAATAAATCAAACCAAAAGGGTGGAAGAGACAGGGCAGAGATAGGAAAGGGTCATTGTCAGACTGACAGTCAGTACAGAAACTGGCCCTTCGGCCCATCATGCATATGCGATCTATCGGATACCATTCTGTACTAATTCCATTTAAGAAGTCTCACAACACCAGGTTGTCGTAGAGTTGTCAGACGCTACGACAACGGATGAATGAACACCGCTCGACAATCACCAGGCAAGACTGTTCTCTTCCTGTGGGGGAGCACTTCAGCGGTCACGGGCATTCAGCCTCTGATCTTCGGGTAAGCGTTCTCCAAGGCGGCCTTCACGACACACGACAGCGCAGAGTCGCTGAGCAGAAACTGATAGCCAAGTTCCGCACACATGAGGACGGCCTAAACCGGGATGTTGGATTTATGTCACATTATCAGTAACCCCCACAGCTTGCCTCCTGGGCTTGTAGAATGTCACTAGCTGTTCTGTCTGGAGACAATACACATCTCTTTAACCTGTGTTGAATGCTCCCTCCACCCACATTGTCTGTACCTTTAAGACCTGGTTGGCTGTAGAGATTTGCATTCTAATCAGTATTCTGTAACTTGATTGTGTCTCTGTGCACTGTTTGAGAGCACATTTCCACTCCATCTGACGAAGGAGCAGCGCTCAGAAAGCTTATGGTATTTGCTACCAAATAAACCTGTTGGACTTTAACCTGGTGTTGTTAAAACTCTGACTGTGTTTACCCCAGTCCAACGCCGGCATCTCCACATCAAGGCTAATTCCATTTGCCAGCACTTGGCCCAGAACCTGCAACACCCTGGCAATGTCAGCGCTTGCCCGATGCTTCCTAAATGTTGCAATACCATCTGCCTCCACCACCCTCTGCCAGAATCCCGATAATGCAGGAGGAGGCCATTCGGCCCATCGAGCCCGCACTGACTCTCCGACAGAGCATCTTACCCAGGCTGACACATAAGACCGATTGTTCGTAATCCCAAGCATTTACCCTGCTAATCCCCCCAACCCACACAGCTTTGGACACCAAGGGACAATTTAGCATGGCCAATCCACCCAACCTGCACATCTTTGGACACTAAGAGACAATTTAGCACGGCCAATCCACCTAACCTGCACATCTTTGGACACTAAGAGACAATTTAGCACGGCCAATCCACAGGCCAGCATTTATTGCCCATTACTACTTGTTCTTGTTTAGAATCAACCACATTGCTGTGGGTCTGTAGTCACATGTAGGCCAGACCGGGTCCTGTGGGTGGGTCAGTGCGGAGGGAGTGCCGCACTGTGGGAGGGTCAGTGCGGAGGGAGTGCCGCACTGTGGGAGGGTCAGTGCTGAGGGAGCGCCGCACTGTGGGAGGGTCAGTGCGGAGGGAGTGCCGCACTGTGGGAGGGTCAGTGCTGAGGGAGCGCCCGCACTGTGGGAGGGTCAGTGCTGAGGGAGCGCCGCACTGTGGGAGGGTCAGTGCTGAGGGAGCGCCGCACTGTGGGAGGGTCAGTGCTGAGGGAGCGCCGCACTGTGGGAGGGTCAGTGCGGAGGGAGCGCCGCACTGTGGGAGGGTCAGTGCTGAGGGAGCGCCGCACTGTGGGAGGGTCAGTGCTGAGGGAGCGCCGCACTGTGGGAGGGTCAGTGCGGAGGGAGCGCCGCACTGTGGGAGGGTTGGAGCTGAGGGAGTGCCGCACTGTGGGAGGGTCAGTGCGGAGGGAGCGCCGCACTGTGGGAGGGTTGGAGCTGAGGGAGTGCCGCACTGTGGGAGGGTCAGTGCTGAGGGAGCGCCGCACTGTGGGAGGGTTGGAGCTGAGGGAGTGCCGCACTGTGGGAGGGTCGGTGCTGAGGGAGCACCGCACTGTGGGAGGGTCAGTGCTGGGGGAGTGCCGCACTGTGGGAGGGTCGGTGCTGTGGGAGCGCCGCACTGTGGGAGAGTCAGTGCTGAGGGAGCGCCGCACTGTGGGAGGGTCAGTGCTGAGGGAGCGCCGCACCGTGGGAGGGTCAGTGCTGAGGGAGCGCCGCACTGTGGGAGGGTCAGTGCTGAGCGATCAGGAAGGGGCGTAGGATTTGAAGGAGGTTACAGAGATTGGGAGGGGTTGTCGGGCTGGAGGAGGTTACAGATATAGGGAGGGGGTGTAGGGCTGGAGGAGGTTACAGAGATAGGGACGGGGTGGACGGGCTGGAGGAGGTTACAGAGATGGGGGGTGTAGGGGCTGGAGGGGGTTACAGAGATAGGGAGGGGGTGTCGGGGCTGGAGGAGGTTACATGTAGGCCAGACTGGGTCCTGTGGGTGGGTCAGTGCGGAGGGAGTGCCGCACTGTGGGAGGGTCGGTGCTGAGGGAGCACCGCACTGTGGGAGGGTCAGTGCTGAGGGAGCGCCGCACTGTGTGAGGATCAGTGCTGTGGGAGCGCCGCACTGTGGGAGGGTCAGTGCTGAGCGATCAGGAAGGGGCGTAGGATTTGAAGGAGGTTACAGAGATTGGGAGGGGTTGTCGGGCTGGAGGAGGTTACAGATATAGGGAGGGGGTGTAGGGCTGGAGGAGGTTACAGAGATAGGGACGGGGTGGACGGGCTGGAGGAGGTTACAGAGATGGGGGGTGTAGGGGTTGGAGGGGGTTACAGAGATAGGGAGGGGGTGTCGGGGCTGGAGGAGGTTACAGAGATAGGGTGGGGGTGGAGGGACTGGAGGGGGTTACAGAGATAGGGAGGGGGGTGTAGGGGCTGGAGGAGGTTACAGAGATAGGGAGGGGGTGTAGGGGCTGGAGGAGGTTACAGAGATAGGGAGGGGGTGTAGGGGCTGGAGGGGGTTACAGAGATGGGGGGGTGGAGGGGCTGGAGGGGGTTATAGAGATAGGGAGGGGGGTGTAGGGGCTAAAGGGGGTTACAGATATAGGGTGGGGGTGTAGGGGCTGGAGGGGGTTACAGAGATAGGGGGGGGTGTAGGGGCTGGAGGAGGTTACAGAGATTGGGGGGTGTAGGGGCTGGAGGAGGTTACAGAGATAGGGAGGGGGTGTAGGGGCTGGAGGAGGTTACAGAGATGGGGGGGTGGAGGGGCTGGAGGGGGTTATAGAGATAGGGAGGGGGGTGTTGGGGCTGGAGGGGGTTACAGAGATAGGGAGGGGGTTACAGAGATAGGGAGGGGGTTACAGAGATAGGGAGGGGGTTACAGAGATAGGAAGGGGTGTAGGGGCTGGAGGAAGTTACAGAGATAGGGAGGGGGTGTAGGGGCTGGAGGGGGTTACAGAGATAGGGAGAGGGTGTAGGGGCTGGAGGAGGTTACAGAGATAGGGTGGGGGTGTAGGGGCTGGAGGGGGTTACAGAGATAGGGAGGGGGTGTAGGGGCTGGAGGAGGTTACAGAGATAGGGAGGGGGTGTAGGGGCTGGAGGAGGTTACAGAGATAGGGAGGGGGTGTAGGGGCTGGAGGAGGTTACAGAGATAGGGAGGGGTGTAGGGGCTGGAGGAGGTTACAGAGATAGGAGGGGTGTAGGGGCTGGAGGAGGTTACAGAGATAGGGAGTGGGTGTAGGGGCTGGAGGGGGTTACAGAGATAGGGAGGGGGTGTAGGGGCTGGAGGAGGTTACAGAGATAGGGTGGGGGTGTAGGGGCTGGAGGGGGTTACAGATATAGGGAGGGGGTGTAGGGGCTGGAGGAGGTTACAGAGATAGGGAGGGGGTGTAGGGGCTGGAGGGGGTTACAGAGATAGGGAGGGGGTGTAGGGGCTGGAGGAGGTTACAGAGATAGGGAGGGGGTGTAGGGGCTAAAGGGGGTTACAGATATAGGGTGGGGGTGTAGGGGCTGGAGGGGGTTACAGAGATAGGGAGGGGGTGTAGGGGCTAAAGGGGGTTACAGATATAGGGTGGGGGTGTAGGGGCTGGAGGGGGTTCCAGAGATAGGGAGGGGGTGTAGGGGCTGGAGGGTGTTACAGAGATAGGGTGGGGGTGTCGGGGCTGGAGGGGGTTACAGAGATAAGGTGGGGGTGTAGGGGCTGGAGGGGGGCACAGAGATAGGGAGGGGGTGTAGGGGCTGGAGGAGGTTACAGAGATAGGGAGGGGGTGTAGGGGCTGGAGGAGGTTACAGAGATAGGGTGGGGGTGTAGGGGCTGGAGGAGGTTACAGAGATAGGGTGGGGGTGTAGGGGCTGGAGGAGGTTACAGAGATAGGGTGGAGGTGTAGGGGCTGGAGGGGGTTACAGAGATAGGGAGGGGGTGTAGGGGCTGGAGGGGGTTACAGAGATAGGGAGGGGGTGTAGGGGCTGGAGGGGGTTACAGAGATAGGGTGGGGGTGTAGGGGCTGGAGGGGGTTACAGAGATAGGGAGGGGGTGTAGGGGCTGGAGGGGGTTACAGAGATAGGTGGGGGTGTAGGGGCTGGAGGGGGTTACAGAGATAGGGAGGGGGTGTAGGGGCTGGAGGAGGTTACAGAGATAGGGTGGGGGTGTAGGGGCTGGAGGGGGTTACAGAGATAGGGAGGGGGTGTAGGGGCTGGAGGGGGGCACAGAGAGAATAGTTCTGGCCTTGATCTGACTTGTGTTTGAACCACTTTGGAACTATCTGTGCAACACCTGCCCCGACACTGATACTGATTTATTATTTGCCGAACCTATTTCTCAATCTAAACAATTCTGTCTGAAAAATGTCGATTCTCCAGCAAGGCACAATCAATAGCTCGTTTCCGAAACCAGGTCAAAACACCACACACAGACATCATGTGGAGACAGCGGAGCTTATATACACAGGGGCTGCTATTCTCTATAATATACACAGGAGCTGCTATTCTCTGTAATATCCACAGGGGCTGCTATTCTCTATAATATACACAGGGGCTGCTATTCTCTATAATATACACAGGAGCTGCTATTCTCTATAATATACACAGGGACTGCTATTCTCTATAATATACACAGGGGCTGCTATTCTCTATAATATACACAGGAGCTGCCATTCTCTATAATATACACAGGGGCTGCTATTCTCTATAATATACACAGGGACTGCTATTCTCTATAATATACACAGGGGCTGCTATTCTCTATAATATACACAGGGGCTGCTATTCTCTATAATATACACAGGGGCTGCTATTCTCTATAATATACACAGGGGCTGCTATTCTCTATAATATACACAGGGGCTGCTATTCTCTATAATATACACAGGGGCTGCTATTCTCTATAATATACACAGGGGCTGCTATTCTCCATAATATACACAGGGGCTGCTATTCTCTATAATATACACAGGGGCTGCTATTCTCTATAATATACACAGGGGCTGCTATTCTCTATAATATACACAGGGGCTGCTATTCTCCATAATATACACAGGGGCTGCTATTCTCTATAATATACACAGGGGCTGCTATTCTCTATAATATACACAGGAGCTGCTATTCTCTATAATATACACAGGGGCTGCTATTCACTATAATATACACAGGGGCTGCTTTTCTCTATAATATACACAGGGGCTGCTATTCTCTAGAATATACACAGAGGCTGCTATTCTCTATAATATACACAGGGTCTGCTATTCTCTATAATATACACAGGGGCTGCTATCCTCTAGAATATACACAGAGGCTGCTATTCTCTATAATATACACAGGGACTGCTATTCTCTATAATATACACAGGGGCTGCAACTCTCTATAATATACACAGGGGCTGCTATTCTCTATAATATACACAGGGGCTGCTATTCTCTATAATATACACAGGGGCTGCTATTCTCTATAATATACACAGGGGCTGCTATTCTCTAGAATATACACAGGGGCTGCTATTCTTTATAATATACACAGAGGCTGCTATTCTCTATAATATACACAGAGGCTGCTATTCTCTATAATATACACAGGGACTGCTATTCTCTATAATATACACAGGGGCTGCTATTCTCTATAATATACACAGGGGCTGCTATTCTCAGTAATATACACAGAGACTGCTATTCTCTATAATATACACAGAGGCTGCTATTCTCTATAATATACACAGGGGCTGCTATTCTCTATAATATACACAGGGGCTGCTATTCTCTATAATATACACAGAGGCTGCTATTCTCTATAATATACACAGGGGCTGCTATTCTCTATAATATACACAGGGATTGCTATTCTCTATAATATACACAGGGGCTGCTATTCTCTACAATATACACAGGGACTGCTATTCTCTATAATATACACAGAGGCTGCTATTCTCTATAATATACACAGGGGCTGCTATTCTCTATAATATACACAGGGGCTGCTATTCTCTATAATATACACAGGGGCTGCTATTCTCTATAATATACACAGGGGCTGCTATTCTCTATAATATACACAGGGGCTGCTATTCTCAGTAATATACACAGAGACTGCTATTCTCTATAATATACACAGAGGCTGCTGTTCTCTCTAATATACACAGGAGCTGCTATTCTCTATAATATACACAGGGACTGCTATTCTTTATAATATACACAGAGGCTGCTATTCTCCATAATATACACAGGGACTGCTATTCTCTATAATATACACAGGGGCTGCTATTCTCTATAATATACACAGGAGCTGCTATTCTCTATAATATACACAGGGGCTGCTATTCTCTATAATATACACAGGGGCTGCTATTCTCTAAAATATACACAGGAGCTGCTATTCTCTATAATATACACAGGGACTGCTATTCTTTATAATATACACAGAGGCTGCTATTCTCTATAATATACACAGGGACTGCTATTCTCTATAATATACACAGGGGCTGCTATTCTCTATAATATACACAGGGACTGCTATTCTCTATAATATACACAGAGGCTGCTATTCTCTATAATATACACAGGGACTGCTATTCTCTATAATATACACAGGGACTGCTATTCTTTATAATATACACAGAGGCTGCTATTCTCTATAATATACACAGGGACTGCTATTCTCTATAATATACACAGGGGCTGCTATTCTCTATAATATACACAGGGACTGCTATTCTCTATAATATACACAGGAGCTGCTATTCTCTATAATATACACAGAGGCTGCTATTCTCTATAATATACACAGGGGCTGCTATTCTCTGTAATATACACAGGGGGTACTATTCTCTCTAATATACACAGGAGCTGCTATTCTCTATAATATACACAGGGGCTGCTATTCTCTATAATATACACAGAGGCTGCTATTCTCTATAATATACACAGGAGCTGCTATTCTCTATAATATACACAGAGGCTGCTATTCTCTATAATATACACAGAGGCTGCTATTCTCTATAATATACCCAGGGGCTGCTATTCTCTCTAATATACACAGGAGCTGCTATTCTCTATAATATACACAGGGACTGCTATTCTTTATAATATACACAGAGGCTGCTATTCTCTATAATATACACAGGGACTGCTATTCTCTATAATATACACAGAGGCTGCTATTCTCTATAATATACACAGGGACTGCTATTCTCTATAATATACACAGGGACTGCTATTCTCTATAATATACACAGAGGCTGCTATTCTCTATAATATACACAGGGACTGCTATTCTCTATAATATACACAGAGGCTGCTATTCTCTATAATATACACAGGGGCTGCTATTCTCTATAATATACACAGGGACTGCTATTCTCTATAATATACACAGGGGCTGCTATTCTCTATAATATACACAGGGGCTGCTATTCTCTATAATATACACAGGAGCTGCTATTCTCTATAATATACACAGGGACTGCTATTCTCCATAATATACACAGGTACTGCTATTCTCTATAATATACACAGGGACTGCTATTCTCTATAATATACACAGGGTCTGCTATTCTCTATAATATACACAGGGGCTGCTATTCTCTATAATATACACAGGGACTGCTATTCTCTATAATATACACAGGGTCTGCTATTCTCTATAATATACACAGAGGCTGCTATTCTCTATAATATACACAGGGGCTGCTATTCTCTATAATATACACAGGGGCTGCTATTCTCTATAATATACACAGGGGCTGCTATTCTCTATAATATACACAGGGGCTGCTATTCTCTATAATATCCACAGGGGCTGCTATTCTCTATAATATACACAGGGGCTGCTATTCTCTATAATATACACAGGGACTGCTATTCTCTATAATATACACAGGGGCTGCTATTCTCTATAATATACACAGGGGCTGCTATTCTCTATAATATCCACAGGGGCTGCTATTCTCTATAATATACACAGGGACTGCTATTCTCTATAATATACACAGGGGCTGCTATTCTCTATAATATACACATGGGCTGCTATTCTCTATAATATACACAGGGGCTGCTATTCTCTATAATATACACAGGGACTGCTATTCTTTATAATATACACGGAGGCTGCTATTCTCTATAATATACACAGGGACTGCTATTCTTTATAATATACACAGAGGCTGCTATTCTCTATAATATACACAGGGACTGCTATTCTTTATAATATACACAGAGGCTGCTGTTCTCTCTAATATACACAGGAGCTGCTATTCTCTATAATATACACAGGGACTGCTATTCTCTATAATATACACAGAGGCTGCTATTCTCTATAATATACACAGGGACTGCTATTCTCTATAATATACACAGGGACTGCTATTCTCTATAATATACACAGAGGCTGCTATTCTCTATAATATACACAGGGACTGCTATTCTCTATAATATACACAGAGGCTGCTATTCTCTATAATATACACAGGGGCTGCTATTCTCTATAATATACACAGGGACTGCTATTCTCTATAATATACACAGGGGCTGCTATTCTCTATAATATACACAGGGGCTGCTATTCTCTATAATATACACAGGAGCTGCTATTCTCTATAATATACACAGGGACTGCTATTCTCCATAATATACACAGGTACTGCTATTCTCCATAATATACACAGGGACTGCTATTCTCTATAATATACACAGGGTCTGCTATTCTCTATAATATACACAGGGGCTGCTATTCTCTATAATATACACAGGGACTGCTATTCTCTATAATATACACAGGGTCTGCTATTCTCTATAATATACACAGGGGCTGCGATTCTCTATAATATCCACAGGGGCTGCTATTCTCTATAATATCCACAGGGGCTGCTATTCTCTATAATATACACAGGGGCTGCTATTCTCTATAATATACACAGGGACTGCTATTCTCTATAATATACACAGGGGCTGCTATTCTCTATAATATACACAGGGGCTGCTATTCTCTATAATATCCACAGGGGCTGCTATTCTCTATAATATACACAGGGACTGCTATTCTCTATAATATACACAGGGGCTGCTATTCTCTATAATATACACATGGGCTGCTATTCTCTATAATATACACAGGGGCTGCTATTCTCTATAATATACACAGGGACTGCTATTCTTTATAATATACACAGAGGCTGCTATTCTCTATAATATACACAGGGACTGCTATTCTTTATAATATACACAGAGGCTGCTATTCTCTATAATATACACAGGGACTGCTATTCTTTATAATATACACAGAGGCTGCTGTTCTCTCTAATATACACAGGAGCTGCTATTCTCTATAATATACACAGGGACTGCTATTCTTTATAATATACACAGAGGCTGCTATTCTCTATAATATACACAGGGACTGCTATTCTCTATAATATACACAGGGACTGCTATTCTCTATAATATATACATGTACATATATACATATATAAGAAGTGTACCGACATCTCAACAACGAGGAACACTACAGACAGTTACCTGCAGATCCGACCAAAGAACACACCCGTCAACTCAACACTCTGATCAAAACCTTTGATCCGGACCTTCAGAACACCCTCCGTGCTCTCATCCCACGTACTCCCCGCATTGGAGATCTCTACTGCCTCCCGAAGATACACAAGGCAAACACACCCGGCCGTCCCATCGTATCGGGCAATGGGACCCTGTGCGAGAACCTCTCCGGCTATGTCGAGGGCATCCTGAAACCCATTGTACAAAGAACCCCCAGCTTTTGTCGCGACACGACGGACTTCCTACAGAAACTCGGCACACATGGAGCAGTTGAATCAGGAGCGCTCCTCGTCACAATGGATGTCTCAGCACTCTACACCAGCATCCCCCACGATGATGGCATTGCTGCAACTGCCTCAGTGCTCAGCGCCAACAACTGCCAGTTTCCAGATGCAATTTTACAACTCATCCGCTTCATCCTGGACCACAATATCTTCACCTTCAACAACCAGTTCTTCATCCAGACACACGGAACAGCCATGGGACCAAATTCACACCTCAATATGCCAACATCTTCATGCACAGGTTCGAACAAGACTTCTTCACCGCACGGGACCTTCAACCGATGCTATACACTAGATACATCGATGACATTTTCTTCCTTTGGACTCATGGTGAACAATCACTGAAACAACTCTATGATGACATCAACAAGTTCCATCCCACCATCAGGCTCACCATAGACTACTCTCCGGAATCGGTTGCATTCTTGGACACACGCATCTCCATTAAGGACGGTCACCTCAGCACCTCACTGTACCGCAAGCCCACGGATCACCTCACGATGCTCCACTTCTCCAGCTTCCACCCTAAACACGTTAAAGAAGCCATCCCCTACGGACAAGCCCTCCGAATACACAGGATCTGCTCGGATGAGGAGGATCGCAACAGACACCTCCAGACGCTGAAAGATGCCCTCATAAGAACAGGATATGGCGCTCGACTCATCGATCAACAGTTCCGACGCGCCACAGCGAAAAACCGCACCGACCTCCTCAGAAGACAAACACGGGACACAGTGGACAGAGTACCCTTCGTCGTCCAGTACTTCCCCGGAGCGGAGAAGCTACGGCATCTCCTCCGGAGCCTTCAACATGTCATTGATGAAGACGAACATCTCGCCAAGGCCATCCCCACACCCCCACTTCTTGCCTTCAAACAACCGCACAACCTCAAACAGACCATTGTCCGCAGCAAACTACCCAGCCTTCAGGAGAACAGTGACCACGACACCACACAACCCTGCCACAGCAACCTCTGCAAGACGTGCCGGATCATCGACACAGATGCCATCATCTCACGTGAGAACACCATCTACCAGGTACACGGTACATACTCTTGCAATTCGGCCAACGTTGTCTACCTGATACGCTGCAGGAAAGGATGTCCCGAGGCATGGTACATTAGGGAAACCATGCAGACGCTGCGACAACGGATGAATGAACACCGCTCGACAATCACCAGGCAAGACTGTTCTCTTCCTGTTGGGGAGCACTTCAGCGGTCACGGGCATTCGGCCTCTGATATTCGGGTAAGCGTTCTCCAAGGCGGCCTTCGTGACACACGACAGCGCAGAGTCGCTGAGCAGAAACTGATAGCCAAGTTCCGCACACACGAGGACGGCCTCAACCGGGATATTGGGTTCATGTCACACTATTTGTAACACCCACAGTTGCGTGGACCTGCAGAGTTTCACTGGCTGTCTTGTCTGGAGACAATACACATCTTTTTAGCCTGTCTTGATGCTCTCTCCACTCACATTGTTTCGTCTCTTAAAGACTTGATTAGTTGTAAGTATTTGCATTCCAACCATTATTCATGTAAATTGAGTCTGTGTCTTTATAAGCTCTGTTTGTGAACAGAATTCCCACTCACCTGAAGAAGGGTCTAAGAGCTCCGAAAGCTTGTGTGGCTTTTGCTACCAAATAAACCTGTTGGACTTTAACCTGGTGTTGTTAAACTTCTTACTCTATAATATACACAGGGACTGCTATTCTCTATAATATACACAGGGACTGCAATTCTCTATAATATACACAGGGACTGCTATTCTCTATAATAAACACAGGGGCTGCTATTCTCTATAATATCCACAGGGCTGCTATTCTCTATAATAAACACAGGGACTGCTATTCTCCATAATATACACAGGGGCTGCTATTCTCCATAATATACACAGGGGCTGCTATTCTCTGTAATATACACAGGGGCTGCTATTCTCTATAATATCCACAGGGACTGCTATTCTCTATAATATACACAGGGGCTGCTATTCTCTATAACATACACAGAGGCTGTTATTCTCTATAACATTCACTGATGCTGTTATTCTCTATAATATACACAGGGGCTGCTATTCTCTATAATATACACAGGGGCTGTTATTCTCTATAATAAACACAGGGGCTGCTATTCTCTATAATATACACAGGGGCTGTTATTCTCTATAATATACACAAGGCTGCTATTCTCTATAATATACACAGGGACTGCTATTCTCTATAATAAACACAGGGGCTGCTATTCTCTATAATATACACAGCGACTGCTATTCTCTATAATATACACAGGGCCAGCTATTCTCTACAATATACACAGTGACTGGTATTCTCTATAATATAAACAGGGGCTGATATTCTCTACAATATACACAGGGGCTGCTACTCTCTATAATATACAAAGGGGCTGCTATTATCTATAATATACACAGCGACTGCTATTCTCCATAATATACACAGGGGCTGCTATTCTCTTTAATATCCACAGGGGCTGCTATTCTCTATAATATACACAGGGACTGCTATTCTCTATATCGGGTTATGGGGATCAGGGGGGTAAGTGGTACTGATCCACGTCAGATCAGCCATGATCTTATTGAATGGCGGGGCAGGCTCGAGGGGCTAGATGGCCTACTCCTGCTCCTATTTCTTATGTTCTTATGTTCTTATTCTCCATAATATACACAGAGATGCTATTCTCTATAATATACACAGGGGCTGCTATTCTCTATAATATACACAAGGCTGCTATTCTCGATAATATACACAGGGCCGCTATTGTCTATAATATACACAGAGGCTGCTATTCTCTGGAATATACACGGCGACGGCTATTCTCTATAATATACACAGGGGCTGCTATTCTCGGTAATATACACAGGGCTGCAATTCTCTATAATATACACAGGGGCTGCTATTGTCCATAATATACACAGGGACTGCTAATCTCGATAATATAGACAGCGACTGCTATTCTCTATAATATACACAGGGGCTGCAATTCTCTACAATATACACAGTGACTGGTATTCTCTATAATATACACAGGGACTGGTATTCTCTATAATATACACAGGGGCTGCTATTCTCTACAATATACACAGGGGCTGCTACTCTCTATAATATACACAGGGGCTGCTATTCTCTATAATATACACAGCGACTGCTATTCTCTATAATATACACAGGGACTGCTATTCTCTATAATATACACAGGGACTGCAATTCTCTATAATATACACAGGGGCTGCTATTCTCTATAATATACAGAGGGGCTGTTATTCTCTATAATATACACAGGGGCTGCCATTCTCTATAATATACACAGGGGCTGCTATTCTCTATAATATACACAGGGGCTGCTATTCTCTATAATATACACAGGGGCTGCTATTCTCTATAATATACACAGGGACTGCTATTCTCTATAATATACACAGGGGCTGCTATTCTCTGTACTAAACACAGGGATTGCTGTTCTCTATAATATACACAGGAGCTGCTATTCTCTATAATATACACAGGGGCTGCTATTCTCTATAATATACACAGGGGCTGCAATTCTCTATAATATACACAGGGGCTGCTATTCTCTATAATATACACAGGGGCTGCTATTCTCTATAATATACACAGGGGCTGCTATTCTCTATAATATACACAGGCGCTGCTATTCTCTAGAATATACACAGGGGCTGCTATTCTCTATAATATACACAGGGGCTGCTATTCTCCATAATATACACAGGGGCTGCTATTCTCTATAATATACACAGGGGCTGCTATTCTCTATAATATACACAGGGGCTGCTATTCTTTATAATATACACAGAGGCTGCTATTCTCTATAATATACACAGGGACTGCTATTCTCTATAATATACACAGGGACTGCTATTCTCTATAATATACACAGGGGCTGCTATTCTCTATAATATACACAGGGGCTGCTATTCTCTATAATATATACATGTACATATATACATATATAAGAAGTGTACCGACAACTCAACAACGAGGAACACTACAGACAGTTACCTGCAGATCCGACCAAAGAACACACCCGTCAACTCAACACTCTGATCAAAACCTTTGATCCGGACCTTCAGAACACCCTCCGTGCTCTCATCCCACGTACTCCCCGCATTGGAGATCTCTACTGCCTCCCGAAGATACACAAGGCAAACACACCCGGCCGTCCCATCGTATCGGGCAATGGGACCCTGTGCGAGAACCTCTCCGGCTATGTCGAGGGCATCCTGAAACCCATTGTACAAAGAACCCCCAGCTTTTGTCGCGACACGACGGACATCCTACAGAAACGCGGCACACATGGAGCAGTTGAATCAGGAGCACTCCTCGTCACAATGGATGTCTCAGCACTCTACACCAGCATCCCCCATGACGATGGCGTTGCTGCAACAGCCTCAGTGCTCAGCGCCAACAACTGCCAGTTTCCAGATGCAATTTTACAACTCATCCGCTTCATCCTGGACCACAATATCTTCACCTTCAACAACCAGTTCTTCATCCAGACACACGGAACAGCCATGGGACCAAATTCACACCTCAATATGCCAACATCTTCATGCACAGGTTCGAACAAGACTTCTTCACCGCACGGGACCTTCAACCGATGCTATACACTAGATACATCGATGACATTTTCTTCCTTTGGACTCATGGTGAACAATCACTGAAACAACTCTATGATGACATCAACAAGTTCCATCCCACCATCAGGCTCACCATGGACTACTCTCCGGAATCGGTTGCATTCTTGGACACATGCATCTCCATTAAGGACGGTCACCTCAGCACCTCACTGTACCGCAAGCCCACGGATCACCTCACGATGCTCCACTTCTCCAGCTTCCACCCTAAACACGTTAAAGAAGCCATCCCCTACGGACAAGCCCTCCGAATACACAGGATCTGCTCGGATGAGGAGGATCGCAACAGACACCTCCAGACGCTGAAAGATGCCCTCATAAGAACAGGATATGGCGCTCGACTCATCGATCAACAGTTCCGACGCGCCACAGCGAAAAACCGCACCGACCTCCTCAGAAGACAAACACGGAACACGGTGGACAGAGTACCCTTCGTCGTCCAGTACTTCCCCGGAGCGGAGAAGCTACGGCATCTCCTCCGGAGCCTTCAACATGTCATTGATGAAGACGAACATCTCGCCAAGGCCATCCCCACACCCCCACTTCTTGCCTTCAAACAACCGCACAACCTCAAACAGACCATTGTCCGCAGCAAACTACCCAGCCTTCAGGAGAACAGTGACTACGGCACCACACAACCCTGCCACAGCAACCTCTGCAAGACGTGCCGGATCATCGACACAGATGCCATCATCTCACGTGAGAACACCATCTACCAGGTACACGGTACATACTCTTGCAATTCGGCCAACGTTGTCTACCTGATACGCTGCAGGAAAGGATGTCCCGAGGCATGGTACATTAGGGAAACCATGCAGACGCTGCGACAACGGATGAATGAACACCGCTCGACAATCACCAGGCAAGACTGTTCTCTTCCTGTTGGGGAGCACTTCAGCGGTCACGGGCATTCGGCCTCTGATATTCGGGTAAGCGTTCTCCAAGGCGGCCTTCACGACACACGACAGCGCAGAGTCGCTGAGCAGAAACTGATAGCCAAGTTCCGCACACACGAGGACGGCCTCAACCGGGATATTGGGTTCATGTCACACTATTTGTAACACCCACAGTTGCGTGGACCTGCAGAGTTTCACTGGCTGTCTTGTCTGGAGACAATACACATCTTTTTAGCCTGTCTTGATGCTCTCTCCACTCACATTGTTTCGTCTCTTAAAGACTTGATTAGTTGTAAGTATTTGCATTCCAACCATTATTCATGTAAATTGCGTCTGTGTCTTTATAAGCTCTGTTTGTGAACAGAATTCCCACTCACCTGAAGAAGGGTCTAAGAGCTCCGAAAGCTTGTGTGGCTTTTGCTACCAAATAAACCTGTTGGACTTTAACCTGGTGTTGTTAAACTTCTTACTCTATAATATACACAGGGACTGCTATTCTCTATAATATACACAGGGGGTGCTATTCTCTATAATATACACAGGGACTGCAATTCTCTATAATATACACAGGGACTGCTATTCTCTATAATAAACACAGGGGCTGCTATTCTCTATAATATACACAGGGCTGCTATTCTCTATAATAAACACAGGGACTGCTATTCTCCATAATATACACAGGGGCTGCTATTCTCTGTAATATACACAGGGGCTGCTATTCTCTATAATATACACAGCGACTGCTATTCTCTATAATATACACAGGGGCTGCTATTCTCTATAACATACACAGAGGCTGTTATTCTCTATAATATACACAGGGGCTGCTATTCTCTATAATATGCACAGGGGCTGTTATTCTCTATAATATACACAAGGCTGCTATTCTCTATAATATACACAGGGACTGCTATTCTCTATAATATACAGAGCGACTGCTATTCTCTATAATATACACAGGGCCAGCTATTCTCTACAATATACACAGTGACTGGTATTCTCTATAATAAACACAGGGGCTGCTATTCTCTATAATATACAGAGCGACTGCTATTCTCTATAATATACACAGGGCCAGCTATTCTCTACAATATACACAGTGACTGGTATTCTCTATAATATAAACAGGGGCTGATATTCTCTACAATATACACAGGGGCTGCTACTCTCTATAATATACACAGGGGCTGCTATTCTCTATAATATACAAAGGGGCTGCTATTATCTATAATATACACAGCGACTGCTATTCTCCATAATATACACAGGGGCTGCTATTCTCTTTAATATCCACAGGGGCTGCTATTCTCTATAATATACACAGGGGCTGCTATTCTCTATAATATCCACAGGGTCTGCTATTCTCTATAATATACACAGGGGCTGCTATTCTCTATAATATACACAGGGGCTGCTATTCTCTATAATATACACAGGGTCTGCTATTCTCTATAATATACACAGGGGCTGCTATTCTCTATAATATACACAGGGGCTGCTATTCTCTATAATATACACAGGGGCTGCTATTCTCTATAATATACACAGGGGCTGCTATTCTCTTTAATATCCACAGGGGCTGCTATTCTATATAATATACACAGGGCCAGCTATTCTCTACAATATACACAGTGACTGCTATTCTCTATAATATACACAGGGGGTGCTATTCTCTATAATATACACAGGGGCTGCTATTCTCTTTAATATCCACAGGGGCTGCTATTCTATATAATATACACAGGGCCAGCTATTCTCTACAATATACACAGTGACTGGTATTCTCTATAATATAAACAGGGGCTGATATTCTCTACAATATACACAGGGGCTGCTACTCTCTATAATATACAAAGGGGCTGCTATTCTCTATAATATACACAGCGACTGCTAATCTCCATAATATACACAGGGGCTGCTATTCTCTTTAATATCCACAGGGGCTGCTATTCTCCATAATATACACAGGGGCTGCTATTCTCTTTAATATCCACAGGGGCTGCTATTCTCTATAATATACACAGGGGCTGCTATTCTCTATAATATACACAGGGGCTGCTATTCTCTTTAATATCCACAGGGGCTGCTATTCTCTATAATATACACAGGGGCTGCTATTCTCTTTAATATCCACAGGGGCTGCTATTCTCTATAATATACACAGGGGCTGCTATTCTCTATAATATACACAGGGACTGCTATTCTCTATAATACACACAGGGACTGCTATTCTCTTTAATATCCACAGGGGCTGCTATTCTCCATAATATACACAGGGGCTGCTATTCTCTTTAATATCCACAGGGGCTGCTATTCTCCATAATATCCACAGGGGCTGCTATTCTCTATAATATACACAGGGGCTGCTATTCTCTTTAATATCCACAGGGGCTGCTATTCTCTATAATATACACAGGGGCTGCTATTCTCTTTAATATCCACAGGGGCTGCTATTCTCTATAATATACACAGGGGCTGCTATTCTCTATAATATACACAGGGACTGCTATTCTCTATAATACACACAGGGACTGCTATTCTCTTTAATATACACAGGGGCTGCTATTCTCTATAATATACACAGGGGCTGCTATTCTCTATAATATACACAGGGGCTGCTATTCTCTTTAATATCCACAGGGGCTGCTATTCTCTATAATATACACAGGGACTGCTATTCTCTATAATACACACAGGGACTGCTATTCTCTTTAATATACACAGGGGCTGCTATTCTCTATAATATACACAGGGACTGCTATTCTCTATAATACACACAGGGACTGCTATTCTCTTTAATATCCACAGGGACTGCTATTCTCTATAATATACACAGGGGCTGCTATTCTCTATAATATACACAGGGACTGCTATTCTCTATATCGGGTTATGGGGATCTGGGGGGTAAGTGGTACTGATCCACGTCAGATCAGCCATGATCTTATTGAATGGTGGGGCAGGCTCGAGGGGCTAGATGGCCTACTCCTGCTCCTATTTCTTATGTTCTTATGTTCTTATTCTCCATAATATACACAGAGATGCTATTCTCTATAATATACACAGGGGCTGCTATTCTCTATAATATACACAAGGCTGCTATTCTCGATAATATACACAGGGGCCGCTATTGTCTATAATATACACAGAGGCTGCTATTCTCTGGAATATACACGGCGACGGCTATTCTCTATAATATACACAGGGGCTGCTATTCTCGGTAATATACACAGGGCTGCAATTCTCTATAATATACACAGGGGCTGCTATTGTCCATAATATACACAGTGACTGCTAATCTCGATAATATAGACAGCGACTGCTATTCTCTATAATATACACAGGGGCTGCTATTCTCTACAATATACACAGGGGCTGCTACTCTCTATAATATACACAGGGGCTGCTATTCTCTATAATATAAACAGGGGCTGCTATTCTCTACAATATACACAGGGGCTGCTACTCTCTATAATATACACAGGGGCTGCTATTCTCTATAATATACACAGCGACTGCTATTCTCTATAATATACACAGCGACTGCTATTCTCTATAATATACACAGGGGCTGCTATTCTCTACAATATACACAGGGGCTGCTACTCTCTATAATATACACAGGGGCTGCTATTCTCTATAATATACACAGGGACTGCTACTCTCTATAATATACACAGGGGCTTCTATTCACTACAATATACAAAGGGGTGCTATTTTCTATAATACACACAGGGACAGCTATTCTCCATAATATACACAGGGGCTGCTATTCTCTACAATATACACAGGGGCTGCTATTCTCTATAATATACACAGGGGCTGCTATTCTCTATAATATACACAGGGACTGCTACTCTCTATAATATACACAGGGGCTTCTATTCACTACAATATACAAAGGGGTGCTATTTTCTATAATACACACAGGGACAGCTATTCTCCATAATATACACAGGGGCTGCTATTCTCCATAATATACACAGGGGCTGCTATTCTCTATAATACACACAGGGCCTGCTTTTCTCTATAATATACACAGAAGCTGCTATTCTCTATAATATACACAGGGGCTCCTATTCTCTATAATATACACAGGGGTTGCTATTCTCTATAATATACACAGGGCTGCTATTCTCTATAATATAAACAGGGGTTGCTATTCTCTATAATATACACAGGGCTCCTATTCTCTATAATATTCACAGGGGCTGCTATTCACTATAATATACACAGGGACTTCCATTCTCTATAATATACACAGTGGCTGCTTTTCTCGACAGTATACACAGGGGTTGCTATTCTCTATAATATACACAGGGCTGCTATTCTCTATAATATAAACAGGGGCTGCGATTCTCTATAATATACACAGAGGCTGCTATTCTCTATAATATACACAGGGACTGCTATTCTCTATAATATACACAGGGGCTGCTATTCTCTATAATATACACAGGGACTGCTATTCTCTATAATATACACAGGGGCTTCTATTCTCTATAATATACACAGGGGCTGCTATTCTCTATAATATACACAGGGGTTGCTATTCTCTATAATATACACAGGGCTGCTATTCTCTATAATATAAACAGGGGCTGCGATTCTCTATAATATACACAGAGGCTGCTATTCTCTATAATATACACAGGGACTGCTATTCTCTATAATATACACAGGGGCTGCTATTCTCTATAATATACACAGGGACTGCTATTCTCTATAATATACACAGGGGCTTCTATTCTCTATAATATACACAGGGGCTGCTATTCTCTATAATATACACAGGGGCTGCTATTCTCTATAATATACACAGGGGCTGCTATTCTCTATAATATACACAGGGGCTGCTATTCTCTATAATATACACAGGGGCTGCGATTCTCTATAATATACACAGGGGCTGCTATTCTCTATAATATACACAGGGACTGCAACTCTCTATAATATACACAGGGGCTTCTATTCACTACAATATACAAAGGGGTGCTATTTTCTATAATATACACAGGGACAGCTATTCTCCATAATATACACAGGGGCTGCTATTCTCTATAATATACACAGGGGCTGCTATTCTCTATAATATACACAGGGACCGCAATTCCCTGTAATATACACAGGGGCTGCTATTCTCTATAATATACACAGGGGCCGCTATTCTCTATAATACACACAGGGGCTGCTATTCTCTATAATATACAGAGGGGCTGTTATTCTCTATAATATACACAGGGGCTGCTATTCTCTATAATATACACAGGGGCTGCTATTCTCTATAACATACAGAGGGGCTGTTATTCTCTATAATATACAGAGGGGCTGTTATTCTCTATAATATACACAGGGGCTGCTATTCTCTATAATATACACAGGGGCTGCTATTCTCTACAATATACACAGGGGCTGCTATTCTCTATAATATACACAGGGACTGCTATTCACTATAATATACACAGGGGCTGCTATTCTCTATAATATACAGAGGGGCTGTTATTCTCTATAATATACACAGGGGCTGCCATTCTCTATAATATACACAGGGGCTGCTATTCTCTATAATATACACAGGGGCTGCTATTCTCTATAATATACACAGGAGCTGCTATTCTCTATAATATACACAGGGACTGCAATTCTCTATAATATACACAGGGGCTGCTATTCTCTATAATATACACAGGGGCTGCTACTCTCTATAATATACACAGGGGCTGCTATTCTCTATAATATACAGAGGGGCTGTTATTCTCTATAATATACACAGGGGCTGCCATTCTCTATAATATACACAGGGGCTGCTATTCTCTATAATATACACAGGAGCTGCTATTCTCTATAATATACACAGGGGCTGCTATTCTCTATAATATACACAGGGACTGCTATTCTCTCTAATAAACACAGGGATTGCAATTCTCTATAATATACACAGGAGCTACTATTCTCTATAATATACACAGGAGCTGCTATTCTCGATAATATACCCAGGGGCTGCAATTCTCAATAATATACCCAGGGGCTGCTATTCTCTATAATATACACAGGGGCTGCTATTCTCTATAATATACACAGGGACTGCTATTCTCTATAATATACACAGGGGCTGCTATTCTCCATAATATACACAGGGGCTGCTATTCTCTATAATATACACAGGGGCTGCTATTCTCTATAATATACACAGGGACTGCTATTCTCTATAATATACACAGGGGCTGCTATTCTCTATAATATACACAGGGACTGCTATTCTCTATAATATCCACAGGGCCTGCTATTCTCTATAATATACACAGAAGCTGCTATTCTCTATAATATACACAGGGGCTCCTATTCTCTATAATATACACAGGGGTTGCTATTCTCTATAATATACACAGAAGCTGCTATTCTCTATAATATACACAGGGGCTCCTATTCTCTATAATATACACAGGGGTTGCTATTCTCTATAATATACACAGGGCTGCTATTCTCTATAATATACACAGGGGCTCCTATTCTCTATAATATACACAGGGGTTGCTATTCTCTATAATATACACAGAAGCTGCTATTCTCTATAATATACACAGGGGCTCCTATTCTCTATAATATACACAGGGGTTGCTATTCTCTATAATATACACAGAAGCTGCTATTCTCTATAATATACACAGGGGCTCCTATTCTCCATAATATACACAGGGGCTGCTATTCTCTATAATATACACAGGGGCTGCTATTCTCTATAATATACACAGGGACTGCTATTCTCTATAATATACACAGGGGCTGCTATTCTCCATAATATACACAGGGGCTGCTATTCTCTATAATATCCACAGGGCCTGCTATTCTCTATAATATACACAGAAGCTGCTATTCTCTATAATATACACAGGGGCTCCTATTCTCTATAATATACACAGGGGTTGCTATTCTCTATAATATACACAGGGCTGCTATTCTCTATAATATAAACAGGGGCTGCGATTCTCTATAATATACACAGGGAGTGCTATTCTCTATAATATACACAGGGGCTGCTATTCTCTATAATATACACAGGGACTGCTATTCTCTATAATATACACAGGGGCTTCTATTCTCTATAATTATACACAGGGGCTGCTATTCTCTATAATATACACAGGGGCTGCTATTCTCTATAATATACACAGGGGCTGCTATTCTCTATAATATACACAGGGGCTGCTATTCTCTATAATATACACAGGGGCTGCGATTCTCTATAATATACACAGGGGCTGCTATTCTCTATAATATACACAGGGACTGCAACTCTCTATAATATACACAGGGGCTTCTATTCACTACAATATACAAAGGGGTGCTATTTTCTATAATATACACAGGGACAGCTATTCTCCATAATATACACAGGGGCTGCTATTCTCTATAATATACACAGGGGCTGCTATTCTCTATAATATACACAGGGACCGCAATTCCCTGTAATATACACAGGGGCTGCTATTCTCTATAACATACACAGGGGCTGCTATTCTCTATAATATACACAGGGGCTGCTATTCTCTATAATACACACAGGGGCTGCTATTCTCTATAATATACACAGGGGCTGCTATTCTCTATAACATACACAGGGGCTGCTATTCTCTATAATATACACAGGGGCTGCTATTCTCTATAATATACACAGGGGCTGCTATTCTCTATAATATACACAGGGGCTGCTATTCTCTATAATATACACAGGGGCCGCTATTCTCTATAATATACAGAGGGGCTGCTATTCTCTATAATATACACAGGGGCTGCTATTCTCTATAATATACACAGGGACTGCTATTCTCTATAATATACACAGGGGCTGCTATTCTCTATAATATACACAGGGGCTGCTATTCTCTGTAATATACACAGGGGCTGCTATTCTCTATAATATACACAGGGGCCGCTATTCTCTATAATATACACAGGGGCTGCTATTCTCTATAACATACACAGGGGCTGCTATTCTCTATAACATACACAGGGGCCGCTATTCTCTATAATATACACAGGGGCTGCTATTCTCTATAATATCCACAGGGGCTGCTATTCTCTATAATATACACAGGGGCTGCTATTCTCTATAATATACAGAGGGGCTGTTATTCTCTATAATATACACAGGGGCTGCCATTCTCTATAATATACACAGGGGCTGCTATTCTCTATAATATACACAGGGGCTGCTATTCTCTATAATATACACAGGAGCTGCTATTCTCTATAATATACACAGGGACTGCAATTCTCTATAATATACACAGGGGCTGCTATTCTCTATAATATACACAGGGGCTGCTACTCTCTATAATATACACAGGGGCTGCTATTCTCTATAATATACAGAGGGGCTGTTATTCTCTATAATATACACAGGGGCTGCCATTCTCTATAATATACACAGGGGCTGCTATTCTCTATAATATACACAGGAGCTGCTATTCTCTCTAATAAACACAGGGATTGCAATTCTCTATAATATACACAGGAGCTACTATTCTCTATAATATACACAGGAGCTGCTATTCTCGATAATATACCCAGGGGCTGCAATTCTCAATAATATACCCAGGGGCTGCTATTCTCTATAATATACACAGGGGCTGCTATTCTCTATAATATACACAGGGACTGCTATTCTCTCTAATATACACAGGGGCTGCTATTCTCCATAATATACACAGGGGCTGCTATTCTCTATAATATACACAGGGGCTGCTATTCTCTATAATATACACAGGGACTGCTATTCTCTATAATATACACAGGGGCTGCTATTCTCTATAATATACACAGGGACTGCTATTCTCTATAATATCCACAGGGCCTGCTATTCTCTATAATATACACAGAAGCTGCTATTCTCTATAATATACACAGGGGCTCCTATTCTCTATAATATACACAGGGGTTGCTATTCTCTATAATATACACAGAAGCTGCTATTCTCTATAATATACACAGGGGCTCCTATTCTCTATAATATACACAGGGGTTGCTATTCTCTATAATATACACAGGGCTGCTATTCTCTATAATATACACAGGGGCTCCTATTCTCTATAATATACACAGGGGTTGCTATTCTCTATAATATACACAGAAGCTGCTATTCTCTATAATATACACAGGGGCTCCTATTCTCTATAATATACACAGGGGTTGCTATTCTCTATAATATACACAGAAGCTGCTATTCTCTATAATATACACAGGGGCTCCTATTCTCCATAATATACACAGGGGCTGCTATTCTCTATAATATACACAGGGGCTGCTATTCTCTATAATATACACAGGGACTGCTATTCTCTATAATATACACAGGGGCTGCTATTCTCCATAATATACACAGGGGCTGCTATTCTCTATAATATCCACAGGGCCTGCTATTCTCTATAATATACACAGAAGCTGCTATTCTCTATAATATACACAGGGGCTCCTATTCTCTATAATATACACAGGGGTTGCTATTCTCTGTAATATACACAGGGCTGCTATTCTCTATAATATAAACAATGGTTGCTATTCTCTATAATATACACAGGGCTCCTATTCTCGAGAATATACATAGGGACCGCAATTCCCTGTAATATACACAGGGGCTGCAATTCTCTATAATATACACAGGGGCCGCTATTCTCTGTAATATACACAGGGGCTGCTATTCTCTATAATATACACAGGGGCTGCCATTCTCTATAA
This sequence comes from Mustelus asterias, assembly GCF_964213995.1. Taxonomy (NCBI): domain Eukaryota; kingdom Metazoa; phylum Chordata; class Chondrichthyes; order Carcharhiniformes; family Triakidae; genus Mustelus; species Mustelus asterias. The sequence continues at coordinate 146,098 of NW_027590508.1, forward strand.
TAGAAACAGGGGCTGCTATTCTCTATCATATACACAGGGGCTGCTATTCTCTATAATATACACAGGGATTGCTATTCTCTATGATATACACAGGAGCTACTATTCTCTATAATATACACAGGAGCTGCTATTCTCGATAATATACCCAGGGGCTGCAATTCTCAATAATATACCCAGGGGCTGCTATTCTCTATAATATACACAGGGGCTGCTATTCTCTATATTATACACAGGGACTGCTATTCTCTATAATATACACAGGGACTGCTATTCTCTATAATATACACAGGGGCTGCTATTCTCCATAATATACACAGGGGCTGCTATTCTCTATAATATACACAGGGACTGCTATTCTCTATAATATACACAGGGACTGCTATTCTCTATAATATACACAGGGGCTGCTATTCTCTATAATATACACAGGGGCTGCTATTCTCCTTAATATCCACAGGGGCTGCTATTCTCTATAATATACACAGGGACTGCTATTCTCTATAATATACACAGGGCTGCTATTCTCTATAATATACACAGGGGCTGCTATTCTCTATAATATCCACAGGGCTGAATTCTCTGTAATATACACAGGGGCTGCTATTCTCTATAATATCCACAGGGACTGCCATTCACGATAATATACACAGGGACTGCAATTCTCTATAATATACACAGGGGCTGCTATTCTCCATAATATACACAGGGGCTGCTATTCTCTATAATATACACAGGGACTGCTATTCTCTATAATATACACAGGGGCTGCTATTCTCCATAATATACACAGGGGCTGCTATTCTCTATAATATACACAGGGACTGCTATTCTCTATAATATACACAGGGGCTGCTATTCTCTATAATATACACAGGGGCTGCTATTCTGCATAATATCCACAGGGGCTACTATTCTCTATAATATCCACAGGGGCTGCTATTCTCTGTAATATACACAGGGGCTGCTATTCTCTGTAATATACACAGGGGCTGCTATTCTCTGTAATATACACAGGGGCTGCTATTCTCTGTAATATACACAGGGGCTGCTATTCTCTATAATATACACAGGGACTGCTATTCTCTATAATATACACAGGGGCTTCTATTCACTACAATATACAAAGGGGTGCTATTTTCTATAATATACACAGGGACAGCTATTCTCCATAATATACACAGGAGCTGCTATTCTCTGTAATATACACATGGCTGCTATTCTCTATAATATACACAGGGACTGCTATTCTCTATAATATCCACAGGGGCTGCTATTCTCTGTAATATACACAGGGACTGCTATTCTCTATAATATACACATGGCTGCTATTCTCTAACATATACCCAGGGGCTGCTATTCTGGATAATATACACAGGGGCTGCTATTCTCTATAATATACACAGGGACTGCTATTCTGGATAATATACACAGGGGCTGCTATTCTCTATAATATACACAGGGGCTGCTATTCTCTATAATATACACAGGGGCTGTTATTCTCTATAATATACACAGGGGCTGCTATTCTCTATAATATACACAGGGGCTGCTATTCTCTATAATATACACAGGGGCTGCTATTCTCTATAATATACACAGGGGCTGCTATTCTCTATAATATACACAGGGGCTGCTATTCTCTATAACATACACAGAGGCTGTTATTCTCTATAACATACACTGATGCTGTTATTCTCTATAATATACACAGGGGCTGCTATTCTCGATAATATACACAGCGACTGCTATTCTCTATAATATACACAGGGGCCGCTATTCTCTATAATATGCAAAGGGGCTGTTATTCTCTATAATATACACAGGGGCTGCTATTCTCTATAATATACACAGGGGCTGCTATTCTCTACAATATACACAGGGGCTGCTACTCTCTATAATATACAAAGGGGCTGCTATTCTCTATAATATACACAGCGACTGCTCTTCTCCATAATATACACAGGGGCTGCTATTCTCTATAATATACACAGGGGCTGCTATTCTCTATAATATCCACAGGGGCTGCTATTCTCTATAATATCCACAGCGACTGCTATTCTCTATAATATACACAGGGGCTGCTATTCTCTATAATATACACAGGGGCTGCTATTCTCTACAATATACACAGGGGCTGCTACTCTCTATAATATACAAAGGGGCTGCTATTCTCTATAATATACACAGCGACTGCTCTTCTCCATAATATCCACAGGGGCTGCTATTCTCCATAATATCCACAGGGGCTGCTATTCTCTATAATATACACAGGGGCTGCTATTCTCTATAATAAGAAGTTTAACAACATAGAGCATCTCCACATCATTCTCTATAATATCCACAGGGGCTGCTATTCTCTATAATATCCACAGGGGCTGCTATTCTCTATAATATACACAGGGGCTGCTATTCACTATAATATCCACAGGGGCTGCTATTCACTATAATATCCACAGGGGCTGCTATTCTCTATAATATCCACAGGGGCTGCTATTCTCTATAATATACACAGGGACTGCTATTCTCTATAATATACACAGGGGCTGCTATTCTCTATAATATCCACAGGGGCTGCTATTCACTATAATATACACAGGGGCTGCTATTCACTATAATATCCACAGGGGCTGCTATTCACTATAATATACACAGGGGCTGCTATTCTCTATAATATACACAGGGACTGCTATTCTCGATATCGGGTTATGGGGATCAGGGGGGAAAGTGGTACTGATCCACGTCAGATCAGCCATGATCTTATTGAATGGCGGGGCAGGCTCGAGGGGCTAGATGGCCTACTCCTGCTCCTATTTCTTATGTTCTTATGTTCTTATTCTCTATAATATACACAGGGACTGCTATTCTCTGTAATATACACAGGGGCTGCTATTCTCTATAATCTACACAAGGCTGCTATTCTCTATAATATACACAGGGGCTGCTATTCTCGATAATATACACAGGGGCTGCTATTCTCTATAATATACACAGGGGCTGCTATTCTCTACAATCTACACAGGGCTGCTATTCTCGATAATATACACAGGGTCCGCTATTGTCTATAATATACACAGAGGCTGCTATTCTCTGGAATATACACGGCGACGGCTATTCTCTATAATATACACAGGGGCTGCTATTCTCTATAATATACACAGGGGCTGCTATTCTCTATAATATACACAGGGGCTGCTATTCTCTATAATATACACAGGGGCTGCTATTCTCTATAATATACACAGGGCTGCAATTCTCTATAATATACACAGGGGCTGCTATTGTCCATAATATACACAGTGACTGCTAATCTCGATAATATACACAGGGGCTGCAATTCTCTACAATATACACAGGGGCTGCTACTCTCTATGATATACACAGGGACTGCTATTCTCTACAATATACACAGGGGCTGCTATTCTCTATAATATACACAGGGACTGCTATTCTCTATAATATACACAGGGGCTGCAATTCTCTACAATATACACAGGGGCTGCTACTCTCTATGATATACACAGGGACTGCTATTCTCTACAATATACACAGGGGCTGCTATTCTCTACAATATACACAGGGGCTGCTATTCTCTATAATATCCACAGTGACTGCTATTCTCTATAATATACACAGGGGCTGCTACTCTCTATAATATACACAGGGGCTGCTATTCTCTACAATATACACAGGGGCTGCTATTCTCTATAATATACACAGGGACTGCTATTCTCTACAATATACACAGGGGCTGCTATTCTCTATAATATCCACAGTGACTGCTATTCTCTATAATATACACAGGGGCTGCTATTCTCTATAATATACACAGGGGCTGCTACTCTCTATAATATCCACAGGGGCTGCTATTCTCTATAATATACACAGGGGCTGCTATTCTCTATAATATACACAGGGGCTGCTATTCTCTATAATATACACAGGGGCTGCTACTCTCTATAATATCCACAGGGGCTGCTATTCTCTATAATATACACAGGGGCTGCTATTCTCTATAATATACACAGGGGCTGCTATTCTCTATAATATACACAGGGGCTGCTATTCTCTATAATATACACAGGGGCTGCTATTCTCTATAATATACACAGGGGCTGCTATTCTCCATAATATACACAGGGGCTGCTATTCTCTATAATATACACAGGGGCTGCTATTCTCTATAATATACACAGGGGCTGCTATTCTCTATAATATACCCAGGGGCTGCTATTCATATAATATACACAGGGGCTGCTATTCTCTATAATATACACAGGGGCTGCTATTCTCTATAATATACAGAGGGGCTGTTATTCTCTATAATATACACAGGGGCTGCCATTCTCTATAATATACACAGGGGCTGCTATTCTCTATAATATACACAGGGGCTGCTATTCTCTATAATATACACAGGAGCTGCTATTCTCTCTAATAAACACAGGGATTGCAATTCTCTATAATATACACAGGAGCTACTATTCTCTATAATATACACAGGAGCTGCTATTCTCGATAATATACCCAGGGGCTGCAATTCTCAATAATATACCCAGGGGCTGCTATTCTCTATAATATACACAGGGGCTGCTATTCTCTATAATATACACAGGGACTGCTATTCTCTATAATATACACAGGGGCTGCTATTCTCCATAATATACACAGGGGCTGCTATTCTCTATAATATACACAGGGGCTGCTATTCTCTATAATATACACAGGGACTGCTATTCTCTATAATATACACAGGGGCTGCTATTCTCCATAATATACACAGGGGCTGCTATTCTCTATAATATCCACAGGGCCTGCTATTCTCTATAATATACACAGAAGCTGCTATTCTCTATAATATACACAGGGGCTCCTATTCTCTATAATATACACAGGGGTTGCTATTCTCTGTGATATACACAGGGCTGCTATTCTCTATAATATAAACAATGGTTGCTATTCTCTATAATATACACAGGGCTCCTATTCTCGAGAATATACATAGGGACCGCAATTCCCTGTAATATACACAGGGGCTGCAATTCTCTATAATATACACAGGGACTGCTATTCTCTATAATATACACAGGGGCCGCTATTCTCTGTAATATACACAGGGGCTGCTATTCTCTATAATATACACAGGGGCTGCTATTCTCTATAATATACACAGGGGCTGCTATTCTCTATAATATACACAGGGGCTGCTATTCTCTATAATATACACAGGGGCTGCTATTCTCTATAATATACACAGGGGCTGCTATTCTCTATAATATACACAGGGGCTGCTACTCTCTATAATATCCACAGGGGCTGCTATTCTCTATAATATCCACAGTGACTGCTATTCTCTATAATATACACAGCGACTGCTATTCTCTATAATATACACAGGGGCTGCTATTCTCTACAATATACACAGGGGCTGCTACTCTCTATGATATACACAGGGGCTGCTATTCTCTACAATATACACAGTGACTGGTATTCTCTATAATATAAACAGGGGCTGCTATTCTCTACAATATACACAGTGGCTGCTACTCTCTATAATATACACAGGGGCTGCTACTCTCTATAATATACACAGGGGCTGCTATTCTCTATAATATACACAGGGGCCGCTATTCTCTATAATATACACAGGGACTGCTATTCTCTATAATATACACAGCGACTGCTATTCTCTATAATATACACAGCGACTGCTACTCTCTATAATATACACAGGGACTGCTACTCTCTATAAAATACACAGGGGCTTCTATTCACTACAATATACAAAGGGGTGCTATTTTCTATAATACACACAGGGACAGCTATTCTCCATAATATACACAGGGGCTGCTATTCTCTATAATACACACAGGGCCTGCTATTCTCTATAATATACACAGAAGCTGCTATTCTCTATAATATACACAGGGGCTGCTATTCTCTATAATACACACAGGGCCTGCTATTCTCTATAATATACACAGAAGCTGCTATTCTCTATAATATACACAGGGCTGCTATTCTTCATAATATAAACAGGGGCTGCTATTCTCTATAATATACACAGGGAGTCCTATTCTCTATAATATACACAGGGCTGCTATTCTTCATAATATAAACAGGGGTTGCTATTCTCTATAATATACACAGGGGCTGCTATTCTCTATAATATCCACAGGGCTCCTATTCTCTATAATATACACAGCGACTGCTATTCACTATAATATACACAGGGACTGCTATTCTCTATAATATACACAGGGGCTGCTATTCTCTATAATATACACAGGGACTGCTATTCTCTATAATATACACAGGGGCTGCTATTCTTCATAATATAAACAGGGGTTGCTATTCTCTATAATATCCACAGGGCTCCTATTCTCTATAATATACACAGCGACTGCTATTCTCTATAATATACACAGGGGCTGCTATTCTCTATAATATACACAGCGACTGCTATTCTCTATAATATACACAGGTACTGCTATTCTCTATAATATACACAGCGACTGCTATTCTCTATAATATACCCAGGTACTGCTATTCTCTATAATATACACAGCGACTGCTATTCTCTATAATATACACAGCGACTGCTATTCTCTATAATATACACAGGTACTGCTATTCTCTATAATATACACAGCGACTGCTATTCTCTATAATATACACAGCGACTGCTATTCTCTATAATATACACAGGTACTGCTATTCTCTATAATATACACAGCGACTGCTATTCTCTATAATATACACAGGTACTGCTATTCTCTATAATATACACAGGTACTGCTATTCTCTATAATATACACAGCGACTGCTATTCTCTATAATATACACAGCGACTGCTATTCTCTATAATATACACAGGTACTGCTATTCTCTATAATATACACAGCGACTGCTATTCTCTATAATATACACAGGGACTGCTATTCTCTATAATATACACAGGGGCTTCTATTCACTACAATATACAAAGGGGTGCTATTTTCTATAATATACACAGGGACAGCTATTCTCCATAATATACACAGGGGCAGCTATTCTCTATAATACACACAGGGCCTGCTTTTCTCTATAATATACACAGAAGCTGCTATTCTCTATAATATACACAGGGGCTCCTATTCTCTATAATATACACAGAAGCTGCTATTCTCTATAATATACACAGGGACAGCTATTCTCTATAATATACACAGGGCTGCTATTCTCTATAATATAAACAGGGGTTGCTATTCTCTATAATATACACAGGGCTCCTATTCTCTATAATATACACAGGGGCTGCTATTCACTATAATATACACAGGGACTTCCATTCTCTATAATATACACAGTGGCTGCTTTTCTCGACAGTATACACAGGGGCTGCGATTCTCTATAATATACACAGGGGCTGCTATTCTCTATAATATACACAGGGGCTGCAACTCTCTATAATATACACAGGGGCTTCTAGTCACTACAATATACAAAGGGGTGCTATTTTCTATAATATACACAGGGACAGCTATTCTCCATAATATACACAGGGGCTGCTATTCTCTATAATATACACAGGGGCCGCTATTCTCTGTAATATACACAGGGGCTGCTATTCTCTATAATATACACAGGGGCTGCTATTCTCTATAATATACACAGGGGCTGCTATTCTCTATAATATACACAGGGGCTGCTACTCTCTATAATATACACAGGGGCTGCTATTCTCTATAATATACACGGGGACTGCAATTCTCTATAATATACACAGGGACTGCAATTCTCTATAATATACACAGGGACTGCAATTCTCTATAATATACACAGGAGCTGCTATTCTCTATAATATACACAGGGGCTGCTATTCTCTATAATATACACAGGGGCTGCTATTCTCTATAATATACACAGGGGCTGCTATTCTCTATAATATACACAGGGGCTGCTATTCTCTATAATATACCCAGGGGCTGCTATTCATATAATATACACAGGGGCTGCTATTCTCTATAATATACACAGGGGCTGCTATTCTCTATAATATACAGAGGGGCTGTTATTCTCTATAATATACACAGGGGCTGCCATTCTCTATAATATACACAGGGGCTGCTATTCTCTATAATATACACAGGGGCTGCTATTCTCTATAATATACACAGGAGCTGCTATTCTCTCTAATAAACACAGGGATTGCAATTCTCTATAATATACACAGGAGCTACTATTCTCTATAATATACACAGGAGCTGCTATTCTCGATAATATACCCAGGGGCTGCAATTCTCAATAATATACCCAGGGGCTGCTATTCTCTATAATATACACAGGGGCTGCTATTCTCTATAATATACACAGGGACTGCTATTCTCTATAATATACACAGGGGCTGCTATTCTCCATAATATACACAGGGGCTGCTATTCTCTATAATATACACAGGGGCTGCTATTCTCTATAATATACACAGGGACTGCTATTCTCTATAATATACACAGGGGCTGATATTCTCCATAATATACACAGGGGCTGCTATTCTCTATAATATCCACAGGGCCTGCTATTCTCTATAATATACACAGAAGCTGCTATTCTCTATAATATACACAGGGGCTCCTATTCTCTATAATATACACAGGGGTTGCTATTCTCTGTAATATACACAGGGCTGCTATTCTCTATAATATAAACAATGGTTGCTATTCTCTATAATATACACAGGGCTCCTATTCTCGAGAATATACATAGGGACCGCAATTCCCTGTAATATACACAGGGGCTGCAATTCTCTATAATATACACAGGGACTGCTATTCTCTATAATATACACAGGGGCCGCTATTCTCTGTAATATACACAGGGGCTGCTATTCTCTATAATATACACAGGGGCTGCTATTCTCTATAATATACACAGGGGCTGCTATTCTCTATAATATACACAGGGGCTGCTATTCTCTATAATATACACAGGGGCTGCTATTCTCTATAATATACACAGGGGCTGCTATTCTCTATAATATACACAGGGGCTGCTACTCTCTATAATATCCACAGGGGCTGCTATTCTCTATAATATCCACAGTGACTGCTATTCTCTATAATATACACAGCGACTGCTATTCTCTATAATATACACAGGGGCTGCTATTCTCTACAATATACACAGGGGCTGCTACTCTCTATGATATACACAGGGGCTGCTATTCTCTACAATATACACAGTGACTGGTATTCTCTATAATATAAACAGGGGCTGCTATTCTCTACAATATACACAGTGGCTGCTACTCTCTATAATATACACAGGGGCTGCTACTCTCTATAATATACACAGGGGCTGCTATTCTCTATAATATACACAGGGGCCGCTATTCTCTATAATATACACAGGGACTGCTATTCTCTATAATATACACAGCGACTGCTATTCTCTATAATATACACAGCGACTGCTACTCTCTATAATATACACAGGGACTGCTACTCTCTATAAAATACACAGGGGCTTCTATTCACTACAATATACAAAGGGGTGCTATTTTCTATAATACACACAGGGACAGCTATTCTCCATAATATACACAGGGGCTGCTATTCTCTATAATACACACAGGGCCTGCTATTCTCTATAATATACACAGAAGCTGCTATTCTCTATAATATACACAGGGGCTGCTATTCTCTATAATACACACAGGGCCTGCTATTCTCTATAATATACACAGAAGCTGCTATTCTTCATAATATAAACAGGGGCTGCTATTCTCTATAATATACACAGGGCTGCTATTCTTCATAATATAAACAGGGGTTGCTATTCTCTATAATATCCACAGGGCTCCTATTCTCTATAATATACACAGCGACTGCTATTCTCTATAATATACACAGGGGCTGCTATTCTCTATAATATACACAGCGACTGCTATTCTCTATAATATACACAGGTACTGCTATTCTCTATAATATACACAGCGACTGCTATTCTCTATAATATACACAGGTACTGCTATTCTCTATAATATACACAGCGACTGCTATTCTCTATAATATACACAGCGACTGCTATTCTCTATAATATACACAGGTACTGCTATTCTCTATAATATACACAGCGACTGCTATTCTCTATAATATACACAGCGACTGCTATTCTCTATAATATACACAGGTACTGGTATTCTCTATAATATACACAGCGACTGCTATTCTCTATAATATACACAGGTACTGCTATTCTCTATAATATACACAGGTACTGCTATTCTCTATAATATACACAGCGACTGCTATTCTCTATAATATACACAGCGACTGCTATTCTCTATAATATACACAGGTACTGCTATTCTCTATAATATACACAGCGACTGCTATTCTCTATAATATACACAGGGACTGCTATTCTCTATAATATACACAGGGGCTTCTATTCACTACAATATACAAAGGGGTGCTATTTTCTATAATATACACAGGGACAGCTATTCTCCATAATATACACAGGGGCAGCTATTCTCTATAATACACACAGGGCCTGCTTTTCTCTATAATATACACAGAAGCTGCTATTCTCTATAATATACACAGGGGCTCCTATTCTCTATAATATACACAGAAGCTGCTATTCTCTATAATATACACAGGGACAGCTATTCTCTATAATATACACAGGGCTGCTATTCTCTATAATATAAACAGGGGTTGCTATTCTCTATAATATACACAGGGCTCCTATTCTCTATAATATACACAGGGGCTGCTATTCACTATAATATACACAGGGACTTCCATTCTCTATAATATACACAGTGGCTGCTTTTCTCGACAGTATACACAGGGGCTGCGATTCTCTATAATATACACAGGGGCTGCTATTCTCTATAATATACACATGGGCTGCAACTCTCTATAATATAGACAGGGGCTTCTAGTCACTACAATATACAAAGGGGTGCTATTTTCTATAATATACACAGGGACAGCTATTCTCCATAATATACACAGGGGCTGCTATTCTCTATAATATACACAGGGGCCGCTATTCTCTGTAATATACACAGGGACCACAATTCCCTGTAATATACACAGGGGCTGCTATTCTCTATAATATACACAGGGTCTGCTATTCTCTATAATATACACAGGGTCTGCTATTCTCTATAATATACACAGGGGCTGCTATTCTCTATAATATACACAGGAGCTGCTATTCTCTATAATATACACAGGAGCTGCTATTCTCTATAATATACACAGGGACTGCAATTCTCTATAATATACACAGGGGCTGCTACTCTCTATAATATACACAGGGGCTGCTATTCTCTATAATATACACGGGGACTGCTATTCTCTATAATATACACAGGGACTGCAATTCTCTATAATATACACAGGGGCTGCTATTCTCTATAATATACACAGAAGCTGCTATTCTCTATAATATACACAGGGGCTCCTATTCTCTATAATATACACAGGGGTTGCTATTCTCTGTAATATACACAGGGCTGCTATTCTCTATAATATAAACAATGGTTGCTATTCTCTATAATATACACAGGGCTCCTATTCTCGAGAATATACATAGGGACCGCAATTCCCTGTAATATACACAGGGGCTGCAATTCTCTATAATATACACAGGGACTGCTATTCTCTATAATATACACAGGGGCCGCTATTCTCTGTAATATACACAGGGGCTGCTATTCTCTATAATATACACAGGGGCTGCTATTCTCTATAATATACACAGGGGCTGCTATTCTCTATAATATACACAGGGGCTGCTATTCTCTATAATATACACAGGGGCTGCTATTCTCTATAATATACACAGGGGCTGCTATTCTCTATAATATACACAGGGGCTGCTACTCTCTATAATATCCACAGGGGCTGCTATTCTCTATAATATCCACAGTGACTGCTATTCTCTATAATATACACAGCGACTGCTATTCTCTATAATATACACAGGGGCTGCTATTCTCTACAATATACACAGGGGCTGCTACTCTCTATGATATACACAGGGGCTGCTATTCTCTATAATATACACAGGGGCTGCTATTCTCTATAATATACACAGGGGCTGCTATTCTCTACAATATACACAGTGACTGGTATTCTCTATAATATAAACAGGGGCTGCTATTCTCTACAATATACACAGTGGCTGCTACTCTCTATAATATACACAGGGGCTGCTACTCTCTATAATATACACAGGGGCTGCTATTCTCTATAATATACACAGGGGCCGCTATTCTCTATAATATACACAGCGACTGCTATTCTCTATAATATACACAGCGACTGCTACTCTCTATAATATACACAGGGACTGCTACTCTCTATAAAATACACAGGGGCTTCTATTCACTACAATATACAAAGGGGTGCTATTTTCTATAATACACACAGGGACAGCTATTCTCCATAATATACACAGGGGCTGCTATTCTCTATAATACACACAGGGCCTGCTATTCTCTATAATATACACAGAAGCTGCTATTCTCTATAATATACACAGGGGCTGCTATTCTCTATAATACACACAGGGCCTGCTATTCTCTATAATATACACAGAAGCTGCTATTCTTCATAATATAAACAGGGGCTGCTATTCTCTATAATATACACAGGGCTGCTATTCTTCATAATATAAACAGGGGTTGCTATTCTCTATAATATCCACAGGGCTCCTATTCTCTATAATATACACAGCGACTGCTATTCTCTATAATATACACAGGGGCTGCTATTCTCTATAATATACACAGCGACTGCTATTCTCTATAATATACACAGGTACTGCTATTCTCTATAATATACACAGCGACTGCTATTCTCTATAATATACACAGGTACTGCTATTCTCTATAATATACACAGCGACTGCTATTCTCTATAATATACACAGCGACTGCTATTCTCTATAATATACACAGGTACTGCTATTCTCTATAATATACACAGCGACTGCTATTCTCTATAATATACACAGCGACTGCTATTCTCTATAATATACACAGGTACTGGTATTCTCTATAATATACACAGCGACTGCTATTCTCTATAATATACACAGGTACTGCTATTCTCTATAATATACACAGGTACTGCTATTCTCTATAATATACACAGCGACTGCTATTCTCTATAATATACACAGCGACTGCTATTCTCTATAATATACACAGGTACTGCTATTCTCTATAATATACACAGCGACTGCTATTCTCTATAATATACACAGGGACTGCTATTCTCTATAATATACACAGGGGCTTCTATTCACTACAATATACAAAGGGGTGCTATTTTCTATAATATACACAGGGACAGCTATTCTCCATAATATACACAGGGGCAGCTATTCTCTATAATACACACAGGGCCTGCTTTTCTCTATAATATACACAGAAGCTGCTATTCTCTATAATATACACAGGGGCTCCTATTCTCTATAATATACACAGAAGCTGCTATTCTCTATAATATACACAGGGACAGCTATTCTCTATAATATACACAGGGCTGCTATTCTCTATAATATAAACAGGGGTTGCTATTCTCTATAATATACACAGGGCTCCTATTCTCTATAATATACACAGGGGCTGCTATTCACTATAATATACACAGGGACTTCCATTCTCTATAATATACACAGTGGCTGCTTTTCTCGACAGTATACACAGGGGCTGCGATTCTCTATAATATACACAGGGGCTGCTATTCTCTATAATATACACAGGGGCTGCAACTCTCTATAATATACACAGGGGCTTCTAGTCACTACAATATACAAAGGGGTGCTATTTTCTATAATATACACAGGGACAGCTATTCTCCATAATATACACAGGGGCTGCTATTCTCTATAATATACACAGGGGCCGCTATTCTCTGTAATATACACAGGGACCACAATTCCCTGTAATATACACAGGGGCTGCTATTCTCTATAATATACACAGGGTCTGCTATTCTCTATAATATACACAGGGTCTGCTATTCTCTATAATATACACAGGGGCTGCTATTCTCTATAATATACACAGGAGCTGCTATTCTCTATAATATACACAGGAGCTGCTATTCTCTATAATATACACAGGGACTGCAATTCTCTATAATATACACAGGGGCTGCTACTCTCTATAATATACACAGGGGCTGCTATTCTCTATAATATACACGGGGACTGCTATTCTCTATAATATACACAGGGACTGCAATTCTCTATAATATACACAGGGGCTGCTATTCTCTATAATATACACAGGGGCTGCTATTCTCTATAATATACACGGGGACTGCTATTCTCTATAATATACACAGGGGTTGCTATTCTCTATAATATACACAGGGGCTGCTATTCACTATAATATACACGGGGACTGCTATTCTCTATAATATACACAGGAGCTGCTATTCTCTATAATATACACGGGGACTGCTATTCTCTATAATATACACAGGGGCTGCTACTCTCTATAATATACACAGGGGCTGCTATTCTCTATAATATACACGGGGACTGCAATTCTCTATAATATACACAGGGACTGCAATTCTCTATAATATACACAGGGACTGCAATTCTCTATAATATACACAGGGGCTGCTATTCTCTATAATACACACAGGAGCTGCTATTCTCTATAATATACACAGGGGCTGCTATTCTCTACAATATACACAGGGGCTGCTACTCTCTATGATATACACAGGGGCTGCTATTCTCTACAATATACACAGTGACTGGTATTCTCTATAATATAAACAGGGGCTGCTATTCTCTACAATATACACAGTGGCTGCTACTCTCTATAATATACACAGGGGCTGCTACTCTCTATAATATACACAGGGGCTGCTATTCTCTATAATATACACAGGGGCCGCTATTCTCTATAATATACACAGGGACTGCTATTCTCTATAATATACACAGCGACTGCTATTCTCTATAATATACACAGCGACTGCTACTCTCTATAATATACACAGGGACTGCTACTCTCTATAAAATACACAGGGGCTTCTATTCACTACAATATACAAAGGGGTGCTATTTTCTATAATACACACAGGGACAGCTATTCTCCATAATATACACAGGGGCTGCTATTCTCTATAATACACACAGGGCCTGCTATTCTCTATAATATACACAGAAGCTGCTATTCTCTATAATATACACAGGGGCTGCTATTCTCTATAATACACACAGGGCCTGCTATTCTCTATAATATACACAGAAGCTGCTATTCTCTATAATATACACAGGGCTGCTATTCTTCATAATATAAACAGGGGCTGCTATTCTCTATAATATACACAGGGACTGCTATTCTCTATAATATACACAGGGGCTGCTATTCTCTATAATATCCACAGGGCTCCTATTCTCTATAATATACACAGCGACTGCTATTCACTATAATATACACAGGGACTGCTATTCTCTATAATATACACAGGGCTGCTATTCTTCATAATATAAACAGGGGTTGCTATTCTCTATAATATCCACAGGGCTCCTATTCTCTATAATATACACAGCGACTGCTATTCTCTATAATATACACAGGGGCTGCTATTCTCTATAATATACACAGCGACTGCTATTCTCTATAATATACACAGGTACTGCTATTCTCTATAATATACACAGCGACTGCTATTCTCTATAATATACACAGGTACTGCTATTCTCTATAATATACACAGCGACTGCTATTCTCTATAATATACACAGCGACTGCTATTCTCTATAATATACACAGGTACTGCTATTCTCTATAATATACACAGCGACTGCTATTCTCTATAATATACACAGCGACTGCTATTCTCTATAATATACACAGGTACTGCTATTCTCTATAATATACACAGCGACTGCTATTCTCTATAATATACACAGGTACTGCTATTCTCTATAATATACACAGGTACTGCTATTCTCTATAATATACACAGCGACTGCTATTCTCTATAATATACACAGCGACTGCTATTCTCTATAATATACACAGGTACTGCTATTCTCTATAATATACACAGCGACTGCTATTCTCTATAATATACACAGGGACTGCTATTCTCTATAATATACACAGGGGCTTCTATTCACTACAATATACAAAGGGGTGCTATTTTCTATAATATACACAGGGACAGCTATTCTCCATAATATACACAGGGGCAGCTATTCTCTATAATACACACAGGGCCTGCTTTTCTCTATAATATACACAGAAGCTGCTATTCTCTATAATATACACAGGGGCTCCTATTCTCTATAATATACACAGAAGCTGCTATTCTCTATAATATACACAGGGACAGCTATTCTCTATAATATACACAGGGCTGCTATTCTCTATAATATAAACAGGGGTTGCTATTCTCTATAATATACACAGGGCTCCTATTCTCTATAATATACACAGGGGCTGCTATTCACTATAATATACACAGGGACTTCCATTCTCTATAATATACACAGTGGCTGCTTTTCTCGACAGTATACACAGGGGCTGCGATTCTCTATAATATACACAGGGGCTGCTATTCTCTATTATATACACAGGGGCTGCAACTCTCTATAATATACACAGGGGCTTCTAGTCACTACAATATACAAAGGGGTGCTATTTTCTATAATATACACAGGGACAGCTATTCTCCATAATATACACAGGGGCTGCTATTCTCTATAATATACACAGGGGCCGCTATTCTCTGTAATATACACAGGGGCTGCTATTCTCTATAATATACACAGGGGCTGCTATTCTCTATAATATACACAGGGGCTGCTATTCTCTATAATATACACAGGGGCTGCTACTCTCTATAATATACACAGGGGCTGCTATTCTCTATAATATACACGGGGACTGCAATTCTCTATAATATACACAGGGACTGCAATTCTCTATAATATACACAGGGACTGCAATTCTCTATAATATACACAGGAGCTGCTATTCTCTATAATATACACAGGGGCTGCTATTCTCTATAATATACACAGGGGCTGCTATTCTCTATAATATACACAGGGGCTGCTATTCTCTATAATATACACAGGGGCTGCTATTCTCTATAATATACCCAGGGGCTGCTATTCATATAATATACACAGGGGCTGCTATTCTCTATAATATACACAGGGGCTGCTATTCTCTATAATATACAGAGGGGCTGTTATTCTCTATAATATACACAGGGGCTGCCATTCTCTATAATATACACAGGGGCTGCTATTCTCTATAATATACACAGGGGCTGCTATTCTCTATAATATACACAGGAGCTGCTATTCTCTCTAATAAACACAGGGATTGCAATTCTCTATAATATACACAGGAGCTACTATTCTCTATAATATACACAGGAGCTGCTATTCTCGATAATATACCCAGGGGCTGCAATTCTCAATAATATACCCAGGGGCTGCTATTCTCTATAATATACACAGGGGCTGCTATTCTCTATAATATACACAGGGACTGCTATTCTCTATAATATACACAGGGGCTGCTATTCTCCATAATATACACAGGGGCTGCTATTCTCTATAATATACACAGGGGCTGCTATTCTCTATAATATACACAGGGACTGCTATTCTCTATAATATACACAGGGGCTGATATTCTCCATAATATACACAGGGGCTGCTATTCTCTATAATATCCACAGGGCCTGCTATTCTCTATAATATACACAGAAGCTGCTATTCTCTATAATATACACAGGGGCTCCTATTCTCTATAATATACACAGGGGTTGCTATTCTCTGTAATATACACAGGGCTGCTATTCTCTATAATATAAACAATGGTTGCTATTCTCTATAATATACACAGGGCTCCTATTCTCGAGAATATACATAGGGACCGCAATTCCCTGTAATATACACAGGGGCTGCAATTCTCTATAATATACACAGGGACTGCTATTCTCTATAATATACACAGGGGCCGCTATTCTCTGTAATATACACAGGGGCTGCTATTCTCTATAATATACACAGGGGCTGCTATTCTCTATAATATACACAGGGGCTGCTATTCTCTATAATATACACAGGGGCTGCTATTCTCTATAATATACACAGGGGCTGCTATTCTCTATAATATACACAGGGGCTGCTATTCTCTATAATATACACAGGGGCTGCTACTCTCTATAATATCCACAGGGGCTGCTATTCTCTATAATATCCACAGTGACTGCTATTCTCTATAATATACACAGCGACTGCTATTCTCTATAATATACACAGGGGCTGCTATTCTCTACAATATACACAGGGGCTGCTACTCTCTATGATATACACAGGGGCTGCTATTCTCTACAATATACACAGTGACTGGTATTCTCTATAATATAAACAGGGGCTGCTATTCTCTACAATATACACAGTGGCTGCTACTCTCTATAATATACACAGGGGCTGCTACTCTCTATAATATACACAGGGGCTGCTATTCTCTATAATATACACAGGGGCCGCTATTCTCTATAATATACACAGGGACTGCTATTCTCTATAATATACACAGCGACTGCTATTCTCTATAATATACACAGCGACTGCTACTCTCTATAATATACACAGGGACTGCTACTCTCTATAAAATACACAGGGGCTTCTATTCACTACAATATACAAAGGGGTGCTATTTTCTATAATACACACAGGGACAGCTATTCTCCATAATATACACAGGGGCTGCTATTCTCTATAATACACACAGGGCCTGCTATTCTCTATAATATACACAGAAGCTGCTATTCTCTATAATATACACAGGGGCTGCTATTCTCTATAATACACACAGGGCCTGCTATTCTCTATAATATACACAGAAGCTGCTATTCTCTATAATATACACAGGGCTGCTATTCTTCATAATATAAACAGGGGCTGCTATTCTCTATAATATACACAGGGCTGCTATTCTTCATAATATAAACAGGGGCCGCTATTCTCTATAATATCCACAGGGCTCCTATTCTCTATAATATACACAGCGACTGCTATTCTCTATAATATACACAGGGGCTGCTATTCTCTATAATATACACAGCGACTGCTATTCTCTATAATATACACAGGTACTGCTATTCTCTATAATATACACAGCGACTGCTATTCTCTATAATATACACAGGTACTGCTATTCTCTATAATATACACAGCGACTGCTATTCTCTATAATATACACAGCGACTGCTATTCTCTATAATATACACAGGTACTGCTATTCTCTATAATATACACAGCGACTGCTATTCTCTATAATATACACAGCGACTGCTATTCTCTATAATATACACAGGTACTGCTATTCTCTATAATATACACAGCGACTGCTATTCTCTATAATATACACAGGTACTGCTATTCTCTATAATATACACAGGTACTGCTATTCTCTATAATATACACAGCGACTGCTATTCTCTATAATATACACAGCGACTGCTATTCTCTATAATATACACAGGTACTGCTATTCTCTATAATATACACAGCGACTGCTATTCTCTATAATATACACAGGGACTGCTATTCTCTATAATATACACAGGGGCTTCTATTCACTACAATATACAAAGGGGTGCTATTTTCTATAATATACACAGGGACAGCTATTCTCCATAATATACACAGGGGCAGCTATTCTCTATAATACACACAGGGCCTGCTTTTCTCTATAATATACACAGAAGCTGCTATTCTCTATAATATACACAGGGGCTCCTATTCTCTATAATATACACAGAAGCTGCTATTCTCTATAATATACACAGGGACAGCTATTCTCTATAATATACACAGGGCTGCTATTCTCTATAATATAAACAGGGGTTGCTATTCTCTATAATATACACAGGGCTCCTATTCTCTATAATATACACAGGGGCTGCTATTCACTATAATATACACAGGGACTTCCATTCTCTATAATATACACAGTGGCTGCTTTTCTCGACAGTATACACAGGGGCTGCGATTCTCTATAATATACACAGGGGCTGCTATTCTCTATAATATACACAGGGGCTGCAACTCTCTATAATATACACAGGGGCTTCAAGTCACTACAATATACAAAGGGGTGCTATTTTCTATAATATACACAGGGACAGCTATTCTCCATAATATACACAGGGGCTGCTATTCTCTATAATATACACAGGGGCCGCTATTCTCTGTAATATACACAGGGACCACAATTCCCTGTAATATACACAGGGGCTGCTATTCTCTATAATATACACAGGGTCTGCTATTCTCTATAATATACACAGGGTCTGCTATTCTCTATAATATACACAGGGGCTGCTATTCTCTATAATATACACAGGAGCTGCTATTCTCTATAATATACACAGGAGCTGCTATTCTCTATAATATACACAGGGACTGCAATTCTCTATAATATACACAGGGGCTGCTACTCTCTATAATATACACAGGGGCTGCTATTCTCTATAATATACACGGGGACTGCTATTCTCTATAATATACACAGGGACTGCAATTCTCTATAATATACACAGGGGCTGCTATTCTCTATAATATACACAGGGGCTGCTATTCTCTATAATATACACGGGGACTGCTATTCTCTATAATATACACAGGGGTTGCTATTCTCTATAATATACACAGGGGCTGCTATTCACTATAATATACACGGGGACTGCTATTCTCTATAATATACACAGGAGCTGCTATTCTCTATAATATACACGGGGACTGCTATTCTCTATAATATACACAGGGGCTGCTACTCTCTATAATATACACAGGGGCTGCTATTCTCTATAATATACACGGGGACTGCAATTCTCTATAATATACACAGGGACTGCAATTCTCTATAATATACACAGGGACTGCAATTCTCTATAATATACACAGGGGCTGCTATTCTCTATAATACACACAGGGACTGCTATTCTCTATAATATACACGGGGACTGCAATTCTCTATAATATACACAGGGGCTGCTATTCTCTATAATATACACAGGGGTTGCTATTCTCTATAATATACACAGGGGCTGCTATTCTCTATAATATACACAGGGGTTGCTATTCTCTATAATATACACAGGGGCTGCTATTCTCTATAATATACACAGGGGCTGCTATTCTCTATTATATACACAGGGGCTGCTATTCTCTATAATATACACAGGGGCCGCTATTCTCTATAATATACACAGGGGCTGCTATTCTCTATAATATACACAGGGGCTGCTATTCTCTATAATATACACAGGGGCTGCTACTCTCTATAATATACACAGGGGCTGCTATTCTCTATAATATACACAGAGGCTGCTATTCTCTATAATATACACGGGGACTGCTATTCTCTATAATATACACAGGGGTTGCTATTCTCTATAATATACACAGGGGCTGCTATTCTCTATAATATACACAGGGGCTGCTACTCTCTATAATATACACAGGGGCTGCTATTCTCAATAATATACACGGGGACTGCAATTCTCTATAATATACACAGGGACTGCAATTCTCTATAATATACACAGGGACTGCAATTCTCTATAATATACACAGGAGCTGCTATTCTCTATAATATACACAGGGGCTGCTATTCTCTATAATATACACAGGGGCTGCTATTCTCTATAATATACACAGGGGCTGCTATTCTCTATAATATACACAGGGGCTGCTATTCTCTATAATATACCCAGGGGCTGCTATTCATATAATATACACAGGGGCTGCTATTCTCTATAATATACACAGGGGCTGCTATTCTCTATAATATACAGAGGGGCTGTTATTCTCTATAATATACACAGGGGCTGCCATTCTCTATAATATACACAGGGGCTGCTATTCTCTATAATATACACAGGGGCTGCTATTCTCTATAATATACACAGGAGCTGCTATTCTCTCTAATAAACACAGGGATTGCAATTCTCTATAATATACACAGGAGCTACTATTCTCTATAATATACACAGGAGCTGCTATTCTCGATAATATACCCAGGGGCTGCAATTCTCAATAATATACCCAGGGGCTGCTATTCTCTATAATATACACAGGGGCTGCTATTCTCTATAATATACACAGGGACTGCTATTCTCTATAATATACACAGGGGCTGCTATTCTCCATAATATACACAGGGGCTGCTATTCTCTATAATATACACAGGGGCTGCTATTCTCTATAATATACACAGGGACTGCTATTCTCTATAATATACACAGGGGCTGCTATTCTCCATAATATACACAGGGGCTGCTATTCTCTATAATATCCACAGGGCCTGCTATTCTCTATAATATACACAGAAGCTGCTATTCTCTATAATATACACAGGGGCTGCAATTCTCTATAATATACACAGGGGCCGCTATTCTCTGTAATATACACAGGGGCTGCCATTCTCTATAATATACACAGGGGCTGCTATTCACTATAATATACACAGGGGCTGCTATTCTCTATAATATACACAGGAGCTGCTATTCTCTCTAATAAACACAGGGATTGCTATTCTCTATAATATACACAGGAGCTACTATTCTCTATAAGAGACACAGGAGCTGCTATTCTCGATAATATACCCAGGGGCTGCAATTCTCAATAATATACCCAGGGGCTGCTATTCTCTATAATATACACAGGGGCTGCTATTCTCTATATTATACACAGGGACTGCTATTCTCTATAATATACACAGGGGCTGCTATTCTCTATAATATACACAGGGGCTGCTATTCTCTATTATATACACAGGGGCTGCTCTTCTCTATAATATACACAGGGGCCGCTATTCTCTATAATATGCACAGGGGCTGCTATTCTCTATAATATACACGGGGACTGCTATTCTCTATAATATACATAGGGGTTGCTATTCTCTATGATATACACAGGGGCTGCTATTCTCTATAATATACACAGGGGCTGCTACTCTCTATAATATACACAGGGGCTGCTATTCTCTATAATATACACGGGGACTGCTATTCTCTATAATATACACAGGGGTTGCTATTCTCTATAATATACACAGGGGCTGCTATTCTCTATAATATACACAGGGGCTGCTACTCTCTATAATATACACAGGGGCTGCTATTCTCTATGATATACACAGGGGCTGCTATTCTCTATAATATACACAGGGGCTGCTACTCTCTATAATATACACAGGGGCTGCTATTCTCTATAATATACACAGGGGCTGCTATTCTCCATAATATACACAGGGGCTGCTATTCTCTATAATATCCACAGGGCCTGCTATTCTCTATAATATACACAGAAGCTGCTATTCTCTATAATATACACAGGGGCTCCTATTCTCTATAATATACACAGGGGTTGCTATTCTCTGTAATATACACAGGGCTGCTATTCTCTATAATATAAACAATGGTTGCTATTCTCTATAATATACACAGGGCTCCTATTCTCGAGAATATACATAGGGACCGCAATTCCCTGTAATATACACAGGGGCTGCAATTCTCTATAATATACACAGGGACTGCTATTCTCTATAATATACACAGGGGCCGCTATTCTCTGTAATATACACAGGGGCTGCTATTCTCTATAATATACACAGGGGCTGCTATTCTCTATAATATACACAGGGGCTGCTATTCTCTATAATATACACAGGGGCTGCTATTCTCTATAATATACACAGGGGCTGCTATTCTCTATAATATACACAGGGGCTGCTATTCTCTATAATATACACAGGGGCTGCTATTCTCTATAATATACACAGGGGCTGCTACTCTCTATAATATCCACAGGGGCTGCTATTCTCTATAATATACACAGGGGCTGCTATTCTCTATAATATCCACAGTGACTGCTATTCTCTATAATATACACAGCGACTGCTATTCTCTATAATATACACAGGGGCTGCTATTCTCTACAATATACACAGGGGCTGCTACTCTCTATGATATACACAGGGGCTGCTATTCTCTACAATATACACAGTGACTGGTATTCTCTATAATATAAACAGGGGCTGCTATTCTCTACAATATACACAGTGGCTGCTACTCTCTATAATATACACAGGGGCTGCTACTCTCTATAATATACACAGGGGCTGCTATTCTCTATAATATACACAGGGACTGCTATTCTCTATAATATACACAGCGACTGCTATTCTCTATAATATACACAGCGACTGCTACTCTCTATAATATACACAGGGACTGCTACTCTCTATAAAATACACAGGGGCTTCTATTCACTACAATATACAAAGGGGTGCTATTTTCTATAATACACACAGGGACAGCTATTCTCCATAATATACACAGGGGCTGCTATTCTCTATAATACACACAGGGCCTGCTATTCTCTATAATATACACAGAAGCTGCTATTCTCTATAATATACACAGGGGCTGCTATTCTCTATAATACACACAGGGCCTGCTATTCTCTATAATATACACAGGGCTGCTATTCTTCATAATATAAACAGGGGTTGCTATTCTCTATAATATCCACAGGGCTCCTATTCTCTATAATATACACAGCGACTGCTATTCTCTATAATATACACAGGTACTGCTATTCTCTATAATATACACAGCGACTGCTATTCTCTATAATATACACAGGTACTGCTATTCTCTATAATATACACAGCGACTGCTATTCTCTATAATATACACAGCGACTGCTATTCTCTATAATATACACAGGTACTGCTATTCTCTATAATATACACAGCGACTGCTATTCTCTATAATATACACAGCGACTGCTATTCTCTATAATATACACAGGTACTGCTATTCTCTATAATATACACAGCGACTGCTATTCTCTATAATATACACAGGTACTGCTATTCTCTATAATATACACAGGTACTGCTATTCTCTATAATATACACAGCGACTGCTATTCTCTATAATATACACAGCGACTGCTATTCTCTATAATATACACAGGTACTGCTATTCTCTATAATATACACAGCGACTGCTATTCTCTATAATATACACAGGGACTGCTATTCTCTATAATATACACAGGGGCTTCTATTCACTACAATATACAAAGGGGTGCTATTTTCTATAATATACACAGGGACAGCTATTCTCCATAATATACACAGGGGCAGCTATTCTCTATAATACACACAGGGCCTGCTTTTCTCTATAATATACACAGAAGCTGCTATTCTCTATAATATACACAGGGGCTCCTATTCTCTATAATATACACAGAAGCTGCTATTCTCTATAATATACACAGGGACAGCTATTCTCTATAATATACACAGGGCTGCTATTCTCTATAATATAAACAGGGGTTGCTATTCTCTATAATATACACAGGGCTCCTATTCTCTATAATATACACAGGGGCTGCTATTCACTATAATATACACAGGGACTTCCATTCTCTATAATATACACAGTGGCTGCTTTTCTCGACAGTATACACAGGGGCTGCGATTCTCTATAATATACACAGGGGCTGCTATTCTCTATAATATACACAGCGAC
The DNA here is from genome assembly GCF_964213995.1 of Mustelus asterias. NCBI lineage: Eukaryota > Metazoa > Chordata > Chondrichthyes > Carcharhiniformes > Triakidae > Mustelus > Mustelus asterias. Next base: position 171,711 of record NW_027590508.1, read on the forward strand.
TGCTATTCTCTATAATATACACAGGGGCTGCAACTCTCTATAATATACACAGGGGCTTCTAGTCACTACAATATACAAAGGGGTGCTATTTTCTATAATATACACAGGGACAGCTATTCTCCATAATATACACAGGGGCTGCTATTCTCTATAATATACACAGGGGCCGCTATTCTCTGTCATATACACAGGGACCACAATTCCCTGTAATATACACAGGGGCTGCTATTCTCTATAATATACACAGGGTCTGCTATTCTCTATAATATACACAGGGTCTGCTATTCTCTATAATATACACAGGGGTTGCTATTCTCTATAATATACACAGGGGCTGCTATTCACTATAATATACACGGGGACTGCTATTCTCTATAATATACACAGGAGCTGCTATTCTCTATAATATACACGGGGACTGCTATTCTCTATAATATACACAGGGGCTGCTACTCTCTATAATATACACAGGGGCTGCTATTCTCTATAATATACACGGGGACTGCAATTCTCTATAATATACACAGGGACTGCAATTCTCTATAATATACACAGGGACTGCAATTCTCTATAATATACACAGGGGCTGCTATTCTCTATAATACACACAGGGGCTGCTATTCTCTATAATATACACAGGGACTGCTATTCTCTATAATATACACGGGGACTGCAATTCTCTATAATATACACAGGGGCTGCTATTCTCTATAATATACACAGGGGTTGCTATTCTCTATAATATACACAGGGGCTGCTATTCTCTATAATATACACAGGGGTTGCTATTCTCTATAATATACACAGGGGCTGCTATTCTCTATAATATACACAGGGGCTGCTATTCTCTATTATATACACAGGGGCTGCTATTCTCTATAATATACACAGGGGCCGCTATTCTCTATAATATACACAGGGGCTGCTATTCTCTATAATATACACAGGGGCTGCTATTCTCTATAATATACACAGGGGCTGCTACTCTCTATAATATACACAGGGGCTGCTATTCTCTATAATATACACAGAGGCTGCTATTCTCTATAATATACACGGGGACTGCTATTCTCTATAATATACACAGGGGTTGCTATTCTCTATAATATACACAGGGGCTGCTATTCTCTATAATATACACAGGGGCTGCTACTCTCTATAATATACACAGGGGCTGCTATTCTCAATAATATACACGGGGACTGCAATTCTCTATAATATACACAGGGACTGCAATTCTCTATAATATACACAGGAGCTGCTATTCTCTATAATATACACAGGGGCTGCTATTCTCTATAATATACACAGGGGCTGCTATTCTCTATAATATACACAGGGGCTGCTATTCTCTATAATATACACAGGGGCTGCTATTCTCTATAATATACCCAGGGGCTGCTATTCATATAATATACACAGGGGCTGCTATTCTCTATAATATACACAGGGGCTGCTATTCTCTATAATATACAGAGGGGCTGTTATTCTCTATAATATACACAGGGGCTGCCATTCTCTATAATATACACAGGGGCTGCTATTCTCTATAATATACACAGGGGCTGCTATTCTCTATAATATACACAGGAGCTGCTATTCTCTCTAATAAACACAGGGATTGCAATTCTCTATAATATACACAGGAGCTACTATTCTCTATAATATACACAGGAGCTGCTATTCTCGATAATATACCCAGGGGCTGCAATTCTCAATAATATACCCAGGGGCTGCTATTCTCTATAATATACACAGGGGCTGCTATTCTCTATAATATACACAGGGACTGCTATTCTCTATAATATACACAGGGGCTGCTATTCTCCATAATATACACAGGGGCTGCTATTCTCTATAATATACACAGGGGCTGCTATTCTCTATAATATACACAGGGACTGCTATTCTCTATAATATACACAGGGGCTGCTATTTTCCATAATATACACAGGGGCTGCTATTCTCTATAATATCCACAGGGCCTGCTATTCTCTATAATATACACAGAAGCTGCTATTCTCTATAATATACACAGGGGCTGCAATTCTCTATAATATACACAGGGGCCGCTATTCTCTGTAATATACACAGGGGCTGCCATTCTCTATAATATACACAGGGGCTGCTATTCACTATAATATACACAGGGGCTGCTATTCTCTATAATATACACAGGAGCTGCTATTCTCTCTAATAAACACAGGGATTGCTATTCTCTATAATATACACAGGAGCTACTATTCTCTATAAGAGACACAGGAGCTGCTATTCTCGATAATATACCCAGGGGCTGCAATTCTCAATAATATACCCAGGGGCTGCTATTCTCTATAATATACACAGGGGCTGCTATTCTCTATATTATACACAGGGACTGCTATTCTCTATAATATACACAGGGGCTGCTATTCTCTATAATATACACAGGGGCTGCTATTCTCTATTATATACACAGGGGCTGCTATTCTCTATAATATACACAGGGGCCGCTATTCTCTATAATATGCACAGGGGCTGCTATTCTCTATAATATACACGGGGACTGCTATTCTCTATAATATACACAGGGGTTGCTATTCTCTATGATATACACAGGGGCTGCTATTCTCTATAATATACACAGGGGCTGCTACTCTCTATAATATACACAGGGGCTGCTATTCTCTATAATATACACGGGGACTGCTATTCTCTATAATATACACAGGGGTTGCTATTCTCTATAATATACACAGGGGCTGCAATTCTCTATAATATACACAGGGGCTGCTACTCTCTATAATATACACAGGGGCTGCTATTCTCTATGATATACACAGGGGCTGCTATTCTCTATAATATACACAGGGGCTGCTACTCTCTATAATATACACAGGGGCTGCTATTCTCTATAATATACACAGGGGCTGCTATTCTCCATAATATACACAGGGGCTGCTATTCTCTATAATATCCACAGGGCCTGCTATTCTCTATAATATACACAGAAGCTGCTATTCTCTATAATATACACAGGGGCTCCTATTCTCTATAATATACACAGGGGTTGCTATTCTCTGTAATATACACAGGGCTGCTATTCTCTATAATATAAACAATGGTTGCTATTCTCTATAATATACACAGGGCTCCTATTCTCGAGAATATACATAGGGACCGCAATTCCCTGTAATATACACAGGGGCTGCAATTCTCTATAATATACACAGGGACTGCTATTCTCTATAATATACACAGGGGCCGCTATTCTCTGTAATATACACAGGGGCTGCTATTCTCTATAATATACACAGGGGCTGCTATTCTCTATAATATACACAGGGGCTGCTATTCTCTATAATATACACAGGGGCTGCTATTCTCTATAATATACACAGGGGCTGCTATTCTCTATAATATACACAGGGGCTGCTATTCTCTATAATATACACAGGGGCTGCTATTCTCTATAATATACACAGGGGCTGCTACTCTCTATAATATCCACAGGGGCTGCTATTCTCTATAATATACACAGGGGCTGCTATTCTCTATAATATCCACAGTGACTGCTATTCTCTATAATATACACAGCGACTGCTATTCTCTATAATATACACAGGGGCTGCTATTCTCTACAATATACACAGGGGCTGCTACTCTCTATGATATACACAGGGGCTGCTATTCTCTACAATATACACAGTGACTGGTATTCTCTATAATATAAACAGGGGCTGCTATTCTCTACAATATACACAGTGGCTGCTACTCTCTATAATATACACAGGGGCTGCTACTCTCTATAATATACACAGGGGCTGCTATTCTCTATAATATACACAGGGACTGCTATTCTCTATAATATACACAGCGACTGCTATTCTCTATAATATACACAGCGACTGCTACTCTCTATAATATACACAGGGACTGCTACTCTCTATAAAATACACAGGGGCTTCTATTCACTACAATATACAAAGGGGTGCTATTTTCTATAATACACACAGGGACAGCTATTCTCCATAATATACACAGGGGCTGCTATTCTCTATAATACACACAGGGCCTGCTATTCTCTATAATATACACAGAAGCTGCTATTCTCTATAATATACACAGGGGCTGCTATTCTCTATAATACACACAGGGCCTGCTATTCTCTATAATATACACAGAAGCTGCTATTCTCTATAATATACACAGGGCTGCTATTCTTCATAATATAAACAGGGGCTGCTATTCTCTATAATATCCACAGGGGCTGCTATTCTCTATAATATACACAGGGGCTGCTATTCTCTATAATATACACAGGGGCTGCTATTCTCTATAATATACACAGGGGCTGCTATTCTCTATAATATACACAGGGGCTGCTATTCTCTATAATATACACAGGGGCTGCTATTCTCTATAATATACACAGGGGCTGCTATTCTCTATAATATACACAGGGGCTGCTATTCTTCATAATATAAACAGGGGCTGCTATTCTCTATAATATCCACAGGGCTCCTATTCTCTATAATATACACAGCGACTGCTATTCTCTATAATATACACAGGTACTGCTATTCTCTATAATATACACAGCGACTGCTATTCTCTATAATATACACAGGTACTGCTATTCTCTATAATATACACAGCGACTGCTATTCTCTATAATATACACAGCGACTGCTATTCTCTATAATATACACAGGTACTGCTATTCTCTATAATATACACAGCGACTGCTATTCTCTATAATATACACAGCGACTGCTATTCTCTATAATATACACAGGTACTGCTATTCTCTATAATATACACAGCGACTGCTATTCTCTATAATATACACAGGTACTGCTATTCTCTATAATATACACAGGTACTGCTATTCTCTATAATATACACAGCGACTGCTATTCTCTATAATATACACAGCGACTGCTATTCTCTATAATATACACAGGTACTGCTATTCTCTATAATATACACAGCGACTGCTATTCTCTATAATATACACAGGGACTGCTATTCTCTATAATATACACAGGGGCTTCTATTCACTACAATATACAAAGGGGTGCTATTTTCTATAATATACACAGGGACAGCTATTCTCCATAATATACACAGGGGCAGCTATTCTCTATAATACACACAGGGCCTGCTTTTCTCTATAATATACACAGAAGCTGCTATTCTCTATAATATACACAGGGGCTCCTATTCTCTATAATATACACAGAAGCTGCTATTCTCTATAATATACACAGGGACAGCTATTCTCTATAATATACACAGGGCTGCTATTCTCTATAATATAAACAGGGGTTGCTATTCTCTATAATATACACAGGGCTCCTATTCTCTATAATATACACAGGGGCTGCTATTCACTATAATATACACAGGGACTTCCATTCTCTATAATATACACAGTGGCTGCTTTTCTCGACAGTATACACAGGGGCTGCGATTCTCTATAATATACACAGGGGCTGCTATTCTCTATAATATACACAGGGGCTGCAACTCTCTATAATATACACAGGGGCTTCTAGTCACTACAATATACAAAGGGGTGCTATTTTCTATAATATACACAGGGACAGCTATTCTCCATAATATACACAGGGGCTGCTATTCTCTATAATATACACAGGGGCCGCTATTCTCTGTCATATACACAGGGACCACAATTCCCTGTAATATACACAGGGGCTGCTATTCTCTATAATATACACAGGGTCTGCTATTCTCTATAATATACACAGGGTCTGCTATTCTCTATAATATACACAGGGGCTGCTATTCTCTATAATATACACAGGAGCTGCTATTCTCTATAATATACACAGGAGCTGCTATTCTCTATAATATACACAGGGACTGCAATTCTCTATAATATACACAGGGGCTGCTACTCTCTATAATATACACAGGGGCTGCTATTCTCTATAATATACACGGGGACTGCTATTCTCTATAATATACACAGGGACTGCAATTCTCTATAATATACACAGGGGCTGCTATTCTCTATAATATACACAGGGGCTGCTATTCTCTATAATATACACGGGGACTGCTATTCTCTATAATATACACAGGGGTTGCTATTCTCTATAATATACACAGGGGCTGCTATTCACTATAATACACACAGGGACTGCTATTCTCTATAATATACACAGGAGCTGCTATTCTCTATAATATACACGGGGACTGCTATTCTCTATAATATACACAGGGGCTGCTACTCTCTATAATATACACAGGGGCTGCTATTCTCTATAATATACACGGGGACTGCAATTCTCTATAATATACACAGGGACTGCAATTCTCTATAATATACACAGGGACTGCAATTCTCTATAATATACACAGGGGCTGCTACTCTCTATAATATACACAGGGACTGCTATTCTCTATAATATACACGGGGACTGCAATTCTCTATAATATACACAGGGGCTGCTATTCTCTATAATATACACAGGGGTTGCTATTCTCTATAATATACACAGGGGCTGCTATTCTCTATAATATACACAGGGGTTGCTATTCTCTATAATATACACAGGGGCTGCTATTCTCTATAATATACACAGGGGCTGCTATTCTCTATTATATACACAGGGGCTGCTATTCTCTATAATATACACAGGGGCCGCTATTCTCTATAATATACACAGGGGCTGCTATTCTCTATAATATACACAGGGGCTGCTATTCTCTATAATATACACAGGGGCTGCTACTCTCTATAATATACACAGGGGCTGCTATTCTCTATAATATACACAGAGGCTGCTATTCTCTATAATATACACGGGGACTGCTATTCTCTATAATATACACAGGGGTTGCTATTCTCTATAATATACACAGGGGCTGCTATTCTCTATAATATACACAGGGGCTGCTACTCTCTATAATATACACAGGGGCTGCTATTCTCAATAATATACACGGGGACTGCAATTCTCTATAATATACACAGGGACTGCAATTCTCTATAATATACACAGGGACTGCAATTCTCTATAATATACACAGGAGCTGCTATTCTCTATAATATACACAGGGGCTGCTATTCTCTATAATATACACAGGGGCTGCTATTCTCTATAATATACACAGGGGCTGCTATTCTCTATAATATACACAGGGGCTGCTATTCTCTATAATATACCCAGGGGCTGCTATTCATATAATATACACAGGGGCTGCTATTCTCTATAATATACACAGGGGCTGCTATTCTCTATAATATACAGAGGGGCTGTTATTCTCTATAATATACACAGGGGCTGCCATTCTCTATAATATACACAGGGGCTGCTATTCTCTATAATATACACAGGGGCTGCTATTCTCTATAATATACACAGGAGCTGCTATTCTCTCTAATAAACACAGGGATTGCAATTCTCTATAATATACACAGGAGCTACTATTCTCTATAATATACACAGGAGCTGCTATTCTCGATAATATACCCAGGGGCTGCAATTCTCAATAATATACCCAGGGGCTGCTATTCTCTATAATATACACAGGGGCTGCTATTCTCTATAATATACACAGGGACTGCTATTCTCTATAATATACACAGGGGCTGCTATTCTCCATAATATACACAGGGGCTGCTATTCTCTATAATATACACAGGGGCTGCTATTCTCTATAATATACACAGGGACTGCTATTCTCTATAATATACACAGGGGCTGCTATTCTCCATAATATACACAGGGGCTGCTATTCTCTATAATATCCACAGGGCCTGCTATTCTCTATAATATACACAGAAGCTGCTATTCTCTATAATATACACAGGGGCTGCAATTCTCTATAATATACACAGGGGCCGCTATTCTCTGTAATATACACAGGGGCTGCCATTCTCTATTATATACACAGGGGCTGCTATTCACTATAATATACACAGGGGCTGCTATTCTCTATAATATACACAGGAGCTGCTATTCTCTCTAATAAACACAGGGATTGCTATTCTCTATAATATACACAGGAGCTACTATTCTCTATAAGAGACACAGGAGCTGCTATTCTCGATAATATACCCAGGGGCTGCAATTCTCAATAATATACCCAGGGGCTGCTATTCTCTATAATATACACAGGGGCTGCTATTCTCTATATTATACACAGGGACTGCTATTCTCTATAATATACACAGGGGCTGCTATTCTCTATAATATACACAGGGGCTGCTATTCTCTATTATATACACAGGGGCTGCTCTTCTCTATAATATACACAGGGGCCGCTATTCTCTATAATATGCACAGGGGCTGCTATTCTCTATGATATACACAGGGGCTGCTATTCTCTATAATATACACAGGGGCTGCTACTCTCTATAATATACACAGGGGCTGCTATTCTCTATAATATACACGGGGACTGCTATTCTCTATAATATACACAGGGGTTGCTATTCTCTATAATATACACAGGGGCTGCTATTCTCTATAATATACACAGGGGCTGCTACTCTCTATAATATACACAGGGGCTGCTATTCTCTATAATATACACGGGGACTGCAATTCTCTATAATATACACAGGGACTGCAATTCTCTATAATATACACAGGGACTGCAATTCTCTATAATATACACAGGAGCTGCTATTCTCTATAATATACACAGGGGCTGCTATTCTCTATAATATACACAGGGGCTGCTATTCTCTATAATATACACAGGGGCTGCTATTCTCTATAATATACACAGGGGCTGCTATTCTCTATAATATACCCAGGGGCTGCTATTCATATAATATACACAGGGGCTGCTATTCTCTATAATATACACAGGGGCTGCTATTCTCTATAATATACAGAGGGGCTGTTATTCTCTATAATATACACAGGGGCTGCCATTCTCTATAATATACACAGGGGCTGCTATTCTCTATAATATACACAGGGGCTGCTATTCTCTATAATATACACAGGAGCTGCTATTCTCTCTAATAAACACAGGGATTGCAATTCTCTATAATATACACAGGAGCTACTATTCTCTATAATATACACAGGAGCTGCTATTCTCGATAATATACCCAGGGGCTGCAATTCTCAATAATATACCCAGGGGCTGCTATTCTCTATAATATACACAGGGGCTGCTATTCTCTATAATATACACAGGGACTGCTATTCTCTATAATATACACAGGGGCTGCTATTCTCCATAATATACACAGGGGCTGCTATTCTCTATAATATACACAGGGGCTGCTATTCTCTATAATATACACAGGGACTGCTATTCTCTATAATATACACAGGGGCTGCTATTCTCCATAATATACACAGGGGCTGCTATTCTCTATAATATCCACAGGGCCTGCTATTCTCTATAATATACACAGAAGCTGCTATTCTCTATAATATACACAGGGGCTCCTATTCTCTATAATATACACAGGGGTTGCTATTCTCTGTAATATACACAGGGCTGCTATTCTCTATAATATAAACAATGGTTGCTATTCTCTATAATATACACAGGGCTCCTATTCTCGAGAATATACATAGGGACCGCAATTCCCTGTAATATACACAGGGGCTGCAATTCTCTATAATATACACAGGGACTGCTATTCTCTATAATATACACAGGGGCCGCTATTCTCTGTAATATACACAGGGGCTGCTATTCTCTATAATATACACAGGGGCTGCTATTCTCTATAATATACACAGGGGCTGCTATTCTCTATAATATACACAGGGGCTGCTATTCTCTATAATATACACAGGGGCTGCTATTCTCTATAATATACACAGGGGCTGCTATTCTCTATAATATACACAGGGGCTGCTACTCTCTATAATATCCACAGGGGCTGCTATTCTCTATAATATCCACAGTGACTGCTATTCTCTATAATATACACAGCGACTGCTATTCTCTATAATATACACAGGGGCTGCTATTCTCTACAATATACACAGGGGCTGCTACTCTCTATGATATACACAGGGGCTGCTATTCTCTACAATATACACAGTGACTGGTATTCTCTATAATATAAACAGGGGCTGCTATTCTCTACAATATACACAGTGGCTGCTACTCTCTATAATATACACAGGGGCTGCTACTCTCTATAATATACACAGGGGCTGCTATTCTCTATAATATACACAGGGGCCGCTATTCTCTATAATATACACAGGGACTGCTATTCTCTATAATATACACAGCGACTGCTATTCTCTATAATATACACAGCGACTGCTACTCTCTATAATATACACAGGGACTGCTACTCTCTATAAAATACACAGGGGCTTCTATTCACTACAATATACAAAGGGGTGCTATTTTCTATAATACACACAGGGACAGCTATTCTCCATAATATACACAGGGGCTGCTATTCTCTATAATACACACAGGGCCTGCTATTCTCTATAATATACACAGAAGCTGCTATTCTCTATAATATACACAGGGGCTGCTATTCTCTATAATACACACAGGGCCTGCTATTCTCTATAATATACACAGAAGCTGCTATTCTCTATAATATACACAGGGCTGCTATTCTTCATAATATAAACAGGGGCTGCTATTCTCTATAATATACACAGGGGCTGCTATTCTTCATAATAAAAACAGGGGTTGCTATTCTCTATAATATCCACAGGGCTCCTATTCTCTATAATATACACAGCGACTGCTATTCTCTATAATATACACAGGGGCTGCTATTCTTCATAATAAAAACAGGGGTTGCTATTCTCTATAATATCCACAGGGCTCCTATTCTCTATAATATACACAGCGACTGCTATTCTCTATAATATACACAGGGGCTGCTATTCTCTATAATATACACAGCGACTGCTATTCTCTATAATATACACAGGTACTGCTATTCTCTATAATATACACAGCGACTGCTATTCTCTATAATATACACAGGTACTGCTATTCTCTATAATATACACAGCGACTGCTATTCTCTATAATATACACAGCGACTGCTATTCTCTATAATATACACAGGTACTGCTATTCTCTATAATATACACAGCGACTGCTATTCTCTATAATATACACAGCGACTGCTATTCTCTATAATATACACAGGTACTGCTATTCTCTATAATATACACAGCGACTGCTATTCTCTATAATATACACAGGTACTGCTATTCTCTATAATATACACAGGTACTGCTATTCTCTATAATATACACAGCGACTGCTATTCTCTATAATATACACAGCGACTGCTATTCTCTATAATATACACAGGTACTGCTATTCTCTATAATATACACAGCGACTGCTATTCTCTATAATATACACAGGGACTGCTATTCTCTATAATATACACAGGGGCTTCTATTCACTACAATATACAAAGGGGTGCTATTTTCTATAATATACACAGGGACAGCTATTCTCCATAATATACACAGGGGCAGCTATTCTCTATAATACACACAGGGCCTGCTTTTCTCTATAATATACACAGAAGCTGCTATTCTCTATAATATACACAGGGGCTCCTATTCTCTATAATATACACAGAAGCTGCTATTCTCTATAATATACACAGGGACAGCTATTCTCTATAATATACACAGGGCTGCTATTCTCTATAATATAAACAGGGGTTGCTATTCTCTATAATATACACAGGGCTCCTATTCTCTATAATATACACAGGGGCTGCTATTCACTATAATATACACAGGGACTTCCATTCTCTATAATATACACAGTGGCTGCTTTTCTCGACAGTATACACAGGGGCTGCGATTCTCTATAATATACACAGGGGCTGCTATTCTCTATAATATACACAGGGGCTGCAACTCTCTATAATATACACAGGGGCTTCTAGTCACTACAATATACAAAGGGGTGCTATTTTCTATAATATACACAGGGACAGCTATTCTCCATAATATACACAGGGGCTGCTATTCTCTATAATATACACAGGGGCCGCTATTCTCTGTAATATACACAGGGACCACAATTCCCTGTAATATACACAGGGGCTGCTATTCTCTATAATATACACAGGGTCTGCTATTCTCTATAATATACACAGGGTCTGCTATTCTCTATAATATACACAGGGGCTGCTATTCTCTATAATATACACAGGAGCTGCTATTCTCTATAATATACACAGGAGCTGCTATTCTCTATAATATACACAGGGACTGCAATTCTCTATAATATACACAGGGGCTGCTACTCTCTATAATATACACAGGGGCTGCTATTCTCTATAATATACACGGGGACTGCTATTCTCTATAATATACACAGGGACTGCAATTCTCTATAATATACACAGGGGCTGCTATTCTCTATAATATACACAGGGGCTGCTATTCTCTATAATATACACGGGGACTGCTATTCTCTATAATATACACAGGGGTTGCTATTCTCTATAATATACACAGGGACTGCTATTCTCTATAATATACACAGGGGCTGCTATTCTCTATAATATACACAGGGGCTGCTACTCTCTATAATATACACAGGGGCTGCTATTCTCTATAATATACACGGGGACTGCAATTCTCTATAATATACACAGGGACTGCAATTCTCTATAATATACACAGGGACTGCAATTCTCTATAATATACACAGGGGCTGCTACTCTCTATAATATACACAGGGACTGCTATTCTCTATAATATACACGGGGACTGCAATTCTCTATAATATACACAGGGGCTGCTATTCTCTATAATATACACAGGGGTTGCTATTCTCTATAATATACACAGGGGCTGCTATTCTCTATAATATACACAGGGGTTGCTATTCTCTATAATATACACAGGGGCTGCTATTCTCTATAATATACACAGGGGCTGCTATTCTCTATTATATACACAGGGGCTGCTATTCTCTATAATATACACAGGGGCCGCTATTCTCTATAATATACACAGGGGCTGCTATTCTCTATAATATACACAGGGGCTGCTATTCTCTATAATATACACAGGGGCTGCTACTCTCTATAATATACACAGGGGCTGCTATTCTCTATAATATACACAGAGGCTGCTATTCTCTATAATATACACGGGGACTGCTATTCTCTATAATATACACAGGGGTTGCTATTCTCTATAATATACACAGGGGCTGCTATTCTCTATAATATACACAGGGGCTGCTACTCTCTATAATATACACAGGGGCTGCTATTCTCAATAATATACACGGGGACTGCAATTCTCTATAATATACACAGGGACTGCAATTCTCTATAATATACACAGGGACTGCAATTCTCTATAATATACACAGGAGCTGCTATTCTCTATAATATACACAGGGGCTGCTATTCTCTATAATATACACAGGGGCTGCTATTCTCTATAATATACACAGGGGCTGCTATTCTCTATAATATACACAGGGGCTGCTATTCTCTATAATATACCCAGGGGCTGCTATTCATATAATATACACAGGGGCTGCTATTCTCTATAATATACACAGGGGCTGCTATTCTCTATAATATACAGAGGGGCTGTTATTCTCTATAATATACACAGGGGCTGCCATTCTCTATAATATACACAGGGGCTGCTATTCTCTATAATATACACAGGGGCTGCTATTCTCTATAATATACACAGGAGCTGCTATTCTCTCTAATAAACACAGGGATTGCAATTCTCTATAATATACACAGGAGCTACTATTCTCTATAATATACACAGGAGCTGCTATTCTCGATAATATACCCAGGGGCTGCAATTCTCAATAATATACCCAGGGGCTGCTATTCTCTATAATATACACAGGGGCTGCTATTCTCTATAATATACACAGGGACTGCTATTCTCTATAATATACACAGGGGCTGCTATTCTCCATAATATACACAGGGGCTGCTATTCTCTATAATATACACAGGGGCTGCTATTCTCTATAATATACACAGGGACTGCTATTCTCTATAATATACACAGGGGCTGCTATTCTCCATAATATACACAGGGGCTGCTATTCTCTATAATATCCACAGGGCCTGCTATTCTCTATAATATACACAGAAGCTGCTATTCTCTATAATATACACAGGGGCTGCAATTCTCTATAATATACACAGGGGCCGCTATTCTCTGTAATATACACAGGGGCTGCCATTCTCTATAATAGACACAGGGGCTGCTATTCACTATAATATACACAGGGGCTGCTATTCTCTATAATATACAAAGGAGCTGCTATTCTCTCTAATAAACACAGGGATTGCTATTCTCTATAATATACACAGGAGCTACTATTCTCTATAAGAGACACAGGAGCTGCTATTCTCGATAATATACCCAGGGGCTGCAATTCTCAATAATATACCCAGGGGCTGCTATTCTCTATAATATACACAGGGGCTGCTATTCTCTATATTATACACAGGGACTGCTATTCTCTATTATATACACAGGGGCTGCTCTTCTCTATAATATACACAGGGGCCGCTATTCTCTATAATATGCACAGGGGCTGCTATTCTCTATGATATACACAGGGGCTGCTATTCTCTATAATATACACAGGGGCTGCTACTCTCTATAATATACACAGGGGCTGCTATTCTCTATAATATACACGGGGACTGCTATTCTCTATAATATACACAGGGGTTGCTATTCTCTATAATATACACAGGGGCTGCTATTCTCTATAATATACACAGGGGCTGCTACTCTCTATAATATACACAGGGGCTGCTATTCTCTATAATATACACGGGGACTGCAATTCTCTATAATATACACAGGGACTGCAATTCTCTATAATATACACAGGGACTGCAATTCTCTATAATATACACAGGAGCTGCTATTCTCTATAATATACACAGGGGCTGCTATTCTCTATAATATACACAGGGGCTGCTATTCTCTATAATATACACAGGGGCTGCTATTCTCTATAATATACACAGGGGCTGCTATTCTCTATAATATACCCAGGGGCTGCTATTCATATAATATACACAGGGGCTGCTATTCTCTATAATATACACAGGGGCTGCTATTCTCTATAATATACAGAGGGGCTGTTATTCTCTATAATATACACAGGGGCTGCCATTCTCTATAATATACACAGGGGCTGCTATTCTCTATAATATACACAGGGGCTGCTATTCTCTATAATATACACAGGAGCTGCTATTCTCTCTAATAAACACAGGGATTGCAATTCTCTATAATATACACAGGAGCTACTATTCTCTATAATATACACAGGAGCTGCTATTCTCGATTATATACCCAGGGGCTGCAATTCTCAATAATATACCCAGGGGCTGCTATTCTCTATAATATACACAGGGGCTGCTATTCTCTATAATATACACAGGGACTGCTATTCTCTATAATATACACAGGGGCTGCTATTCTCCATAATATACACAGGGGCTGCTATTCTCTATAATATACACAGGGGCTGCTATTCTCTATAATATACACAGGGACTGCTATTCTCTATAATATACACAGGGGCTGCTATTCTCCATAATATACACAGGGGCTGCTATTCTCTATAATATCCACAGGGCCTGCTATTCTCTATAATATACACAGAAGCTGCTATTCTCTATAATATACACAGGGGCTCCTATTCTCTATAATATACACAGGGGTTGCTATTCTCTGTAATATACACAGGGCTGCTATTCTCTATAATATAAACAATGGTTGCTATTCTCTATAATATACACAGGGGCCGCTATTCTCTGTAATATACACAGGGGCTGCTATTCTCTATAATATACACAGGGGCTGCTATTCTCTATAATATACACAGGGGCTGCTATTCTCTATAATATACACAGGGGCTGCTATTCTCTATAATATACACAGGGGCTGCTATTCTCTATAATATACACAGGGGCTGCTACTCTCTATAATATACACAGGGGCTGCTATTCTCTATAATATACACAGAGGCTGCTATTCTCTATAATATACACGGGGACTGCTATTCTCTATAATATACACAGGGGTTGCTATTCTCTATAATATACACAGGGGCTGCTATTCTCTATAATATACACAGGGGCTGCTACTCTCTATAATATACACAGGGGCTGCTATTCTCAATAATATACACGGGGACTGCAATTCTCTATAATATACACAGGGACTGCAATTCTCTATAATATACACAGGGACTGCAATTCTCTATAATATACACAGGAGCTGCTATTCTCTATAATATACACAGGGGCTGCTATTCTCTATAATATACACAGGGGCTGCTATTCTCTATAATATACACAGGGGCTGCTATTCTCTATAATATACACAGGGGCTGCTATTCTCTATAATATACCCAGGGGCTGCTATTCATATAATATACACAGGGGCTGCTATTCTCTATAATATACACAGGGGCTGCTATTCTCTATAATATACAGAGGGGCTGTTATTCTCTATAATATACACAGGGGCTGCCATTCTCTATAATATACACAGGGGCTGCTATTCTCTATAATATACACAGGGGCTGCTATTCTCTATAATATACACAGGAGCTGCTATTCTCTCTAATAAACACAGGGATTGCAATTCTCTATAATATACACAGGAGCTACTATTCTCTATAATATACACAGGAGCTGCTATTCTCGATAATATACCCAGGGGCTGCAATTCTCAATAATATACCCAGGGGCTGCTATTCTCTATAATATACACAGGGGCTGCTATTCTCTATAATATACACAGGGACTGCTATTCTCTATAATATACACAGGGGCTGCTATTCTCCATAATATACACAGGGGCTGCTATTCTCTATAATATACACAGGGGCTGCTATTCTCTATAATATACACAGGGACTGCTATTCTCTATAATATACACAGGGGCTGCTATTCTCCATAATATACACAGGGGCTGCTATTCTCTATAATATCCACAGGGCCTGCTATTCTCTATAATATACACAGAAGCTGCTATTCTCTATAATATACACAGGGGCTGCAATTCTCTATAATATACACAGGGGCCGCTATTCTCTGTAATATACACAGGGGCTGCCATTCTCTATAATATACACAGGGGCTGCTATTCACTATAATATACACAGGGGCTGCTATTCTCTATAATATACAAAGGAGCTGCTATTCTCTCTAATAAACACAGGGATTGCTATTCTCTATAATATACACAGGAGCTACTATTCTCTATAAGAGACACAGGAGCTGCTATTCTCGATAATATACCCAGGGGCTGCAATTCTCAATAATATACCCAGGGGCTGCTATTCTCTATAATATACACAGGGGCTGCTATTCTCTATATTATACACAGGGACTGCTATTCTCTATAATATACACAGGGGCTGCTATTCTCTATAATATACACAGGGGCTGCTATTCTCTATTATATACACAGGGGCTGCTCTTCTCTATAATATACACAGGGGCCGCTATTCTCTATAATATGCACAGGGGCTGCTATTCTCTATGATATACACAGGGGCTGCTATTCTCTATAATATACACAGGGGCTGCTACTCTCTATAATATACACAGGGGCTGCTATTCTCTATAATATACACGGGGACTGCTATTCTCTATAATATACACAGGGGTTGCTATTCTCTATAATATACACAGGGGCTGCTATTCTCTATAATATACACAGGGGCTGCTACTCTCTATAATATACACAGGGGCTGCTATTCTCTATAATATACACGGGGACTGCAATTCTCTATAATATACACAGGGACTGCAATTCTCTATAATATACACAGGGACTGCAATTCTCTATAATATACACAGGAGCTGCTATTCTCTATAATATACACAGGGGCTGCTATTCTCTATAATATACACAGGGGCTGCTATTCTCTATAATATACACAGGGGCTGCTATTCTCTATAATATACACAGGGGCTGCTATTCTCTATAATATACCCAGGGGCTGCTATTCATATAATATACACAGGGGCTGCTATTCTCTATAATATACACAGGGGCTGCTATTCTCTATAATATACAGAGGGGCTGTTATTCTCTATAATATACACAGGGGCTGCCATTCTCTATAATATACACAGGGGCTGCTATTCTCTATAATATACACAGGGGCTGCTATTCTCTATAATATACACAGGAGCTGCTATTCTCTCTAATAAACACAGGGATTGCAATTCTCTATAATATACACAGGAGCTACTATTCTCTATAATATACACAGGAGCTGCTATTCTCGATTATATACCCAGGGGCTGCAATTCTCAATAATATACCCAGGGGCTGCTATTCTCTATAATATACACAGGGGCTGCTATTCTCTATAATATACACAGGGACTGCTATTCTCTATAATATACACAGGGGCTGCTATTCTCCATAATATACACAGGGGCTGCTATTCTCTATAATATACACAGGGGCTGCTATTCTCTATAATATACACAGGGACTGCTATTCTCTATAATATACACAGGGGCTGCTATTCTCCATAATATACACAGGGGCTGCTATTCTCTATAATATCCACAGGGCCTGCTATTCTCTATAATATACACAGAAGCTGCTATTCTCTATAATATACACAGGGGCTCCTATTCTCTATAATATACACAGGGGTTGCTATTCTCTGTAATATACACAGGGCTGCTATTCTCTATAATATAAACAATGGTTGCTATTCTCTATAATATACACAGGGGCCGCTATTCTCTGTAATATACACAGGGGCTGCTATTCTCTATAATATACACAGGGGCTGCTACTCTCTATAATATCCACAGGGGCTGCTATTCTCTATAATATCCACAGTGACTGCTATTCTCTATAATATACACAGCGACTGCTATTCTCTATAATATACACAGGGGCTGCTATTCTCTACAATATACACAGGGGCTGCTACTCTCTATAATATCCACAGGGGCTGCTATTCTCTATAATATCCACAGTGACTGCTATTCTCTATAATATACACAGCGACTGCTATTCTCTATAATATACACAGGGGCTGCTATTCTCTACAATATACACAGGGGCTGCTACTCTCTATGATATACACAGGGGCTGCTATTCTCTACAATATACACAGTGACTGGTATTCTCTATAATATAAACAGGGGCTGCTATTCTCTACAATATACACAGTGGCTGCTACTCTCTATAATATACACAGGGGCTGCTACTCTCTATAATATACACAGGGGCTGCTATTCTCTATAATATACACAGGGGCCGCTATTCTCTATAATATACACAGGGACTGCTATTCTCTATAATATACACAGCGACTGCTATTCTCTATAATATACACAGGGACTGCTACTCTCTATAAAATACACAGGGGCTTCTATTCACTACAATATACAAAGGGGTGCTATTTTCTATAATACACACAGGGACAGCTATTCTCCATAATATACACAGGGGCTGCTATTCTCTATAATACACACAGGGCCTGCTATTCTCTATAATATACACAGAAGCTGCTATTCTCTATAATATACACAGGGGCTGCTATTCTCTATAATACACACAGGGCCTGCTATTCTCTATAATATACACAGAAGCTGCTATTCTCTATAATATACACAGGGCTGCTATTCTTCATAATATAAACAGGGGCTGCTATTCTCTATAATATACACAGGGCTGCTATTCTTCATAATATAAACAGGGGTTGCTATTCTCTATAATATCCACAGGGCTCCTATTCTCTATAATATACACAGCGACTGCTATTCTCTATAATATACACAGGGGCTGCTATTCTCTATAATATACACAGCGACTGCTATTCTCTATAATATACACAGGTACTGCTATTCTCTATAATATACACAGCGACTGCTATTCTCTATAATATACACAGGTACTGCTATTCTCTATAATATACACAGCGACTGCTATTCTCTATAATATACACAGCGACTGCTATTCTCTATAATATACACAGGTACTGCTATTCTCTATAATATACACAGCGACTGCTATTCTCTATAATATACACAGCGACTGCTATTCTCTATAATATACACAGGTACTGCTATTCTCTATAATATACACAGCGACTGCTATTCTCTATAATATACACAGGTACTGCTATTCTCTATAATATACACAGGTACTGCTATTCTCTATAATATACACAGCGACTGCTATTCTCTATAATATACACAGCGACTGCTATTCTCTATAATATACACAGGTACTGCTATTCTCTATAATATACACAGCGACTGCTATTCTCTATAATATACACAGGGACTGCTATTCTCTATAATATACACAGGGGCTTCTATTCACTACAATATACAAAGGGGTGCTATTTTCTATAATATACACAGGGACAGCTATTCTCCATAATATACACAGGGGCAGCTATTCTCTATAATACACACAGGGCCTGCTTTTCTCTATAATATACACAGAAGCTGCTATTCTCTATAATATACACAGGGGCTCCTATTCTCTATAATATACACAGAAGCTGCTATTCTCTATAATATACACAGGGACAGCTATTCTCTATAATATACACAGGGCTGCTATTCTCTATAATATAAACAGGGGTTGCTATTCTCTATAATATACACAGGGCTCCTATTCTCTATAATATACACAGGGGCTGCTATTCACTATAATATACACAGGGACTTCCATTCTCTATAATATACACAGTGGCTGCTTTTCTCGACAGTATACACAGGGGCTGCGATTCTCTATAATATACACAGGGGCTGCTATTCTCTATAATATACACAGGGGCTGCAACTCTCTATAATATACACAGGGGCTTCTAGTCACTACAATATACAAAGGGGTGCTATTTTCTATAATATACACAGGGACAGCTATTCTCCATAATATACACAGGGGCTGCTATTCTCTATAATATACACAGGGGCCGCTATTCTCTGTAATATACACAGGGACCACAATTCCCTGTAATATACACAGGGGCTGCTATTCTCTATAATATACACAGGGTCTGCTATTCTCTATAATATACACAGGGGCTGCTATTCTCTATAATATACACAGGAGCTGCTATTCTCTATAATATACACAGGAGCTGCTATTCTCTATAATATACACAGGGACTGCAATTCTCTATAATATACACAGGGGCTGCTACTCTCTATAATATAC
Source organism: Mustelus asterias (assembly GCF_964213995.1). Taxonomy (NCBI): domain Eukaryota; kingdom Metazoa; phylum Chordata; class Chondrichthyes; order Carcharhiniformes; family Triakidae; genus Mustelus; species Mustelus asterias. The sequence continues at coordinate 192,890 of NW_027590508.1, forward strand.
ACAGGGGCTGCTATTCTCTATAATATACACGGGGACTGCTATTCTCTATAATATACACAGGGACTGCAATTCTCTATAATATACACAGGGGCTGCTATTCTCTATAATATACACAGGGGCTGCTATTCTCTATAATATACACGGGGACTGCTATTCTCTATAATATACACAGGGGTTGCTATTCTCTGTAATATACACAGGGGCTGCTATTCACTATAATACACACAGGGACTGCTATTCTCTATAATATACACAGGAGCTGCTATTCTCTATAATATACACGGGGACTGCTATTCTCTATAATATACACAGGGGCTGCTACTCTCTATAATATACACAGGGGCTGCTATTCTCTATAATATACACGGGGACTGCAATTCTCTATAATATACACAGGGACTGCAATTCTCTATAATATACACAGGGACTGCAATTCTCTATAATATACACAGGGGCTGCTACTCTCTATAATATACACAGGGACTGCTATTCTCTATAATATACACGGGGACTGCAATTCTCTATAATATACACAGGGGCTGCTATTCTCTATAATATACACAGGGGTTGCTATTCTCTATAATATACACAGGGGCTGCTATTCTCTATAATATACACAGGGGTTGCTATTCTCTATAATATACACAGGGGCTGCTATTCTCTATAATATACACAGGGGCTGCTATTCTCTATTATATACACAGGGGCTGCTATTCTCTATAATATACACAGGGGCCGCTATTCTCTATAATATACACAGGGGCTGCTATTCTCTATAATATACACAGGGGCTGCTATTCTCTATAATATACACAGGGGCTGCTACTCTCTATAATATACACAGGGGCTGCTATTCTCTATAATATACACAGAGGCTGCTATTCTCTATAATATACACGGGGACTGCTATTCTCTATAATATACACAGGGGTTGCTATTCTCTATAATATACACAGGGGCTGCTATTCTCTATAATATACACAGGGGCTGCTACTCTCTATAATATACACAGGGGCTGCTATTCTCTATAATATACACGGGGACTGCAATTCTCTATAATATACACAGGGACTGCAATTCTCTATAATATACACAGGGACTGCAATTCTCTATAATATACACAGGAGCTGCTATTCTCTATAATATACACAGGGGCTGCTATTCTCTATAATATACACAGGGGCTGCTATTCTCTATAATATACACAGGGGCTGCTATTCTCTATAATATACACAGGGGCTGCTATTCTCTATAATATACCCAGGGGCTGCTATTCATATAATATACACAGGGGCTGCTATTCTCTATAATATACACAGGGGCTGCTATTCTCTATAATATACAGAGGGGCTGTTATTCTCTATAATATACACAGGGGCTGCCATTCTCTATAATATACACAGGGGCTGCTATTCTCTATAATATACACAGGGGCTGCTATTCCCTATAATATACACAGGAGCTGCTATTCTCTCTAATAAACACAGGGATTGCAATTCTCTATAATATACACAGGAGCTACTATTCTCTATAATATACACAGGAGCTGCTATTCTCGATAATATACCCAGGGGCTGCAATTCTCAATAATATACCCAGGGGCTGCTATTCTCTATAATATACACAGGGGCTGCTATTCTCTATAATATACACAGGGACTGCTATTCTCTATAATATACACAGGGGCTGCTATTCTCCATAATATACACAGGGGCTGCTATTCTCTATAATATACACAGGGGCTGCTATTCTCTATAATATACACAGGGACTGCTATTCTCTATAATATACACAGGGGCTGCTATTCTCCATAATATACACAGGGGCTGCTATTCTCTATAATATCCACAGGGCCTGCTATTCTCTATAATATACACAGAAGCTGCTATTCTCTATAATATACACAGGGGCTGCAATTCTCTATAATATACACAGGGGCCGCTATTCTCTGTAATATACACAGGGGCTGCCATTCTCTATAATATACACAGGGGCTGCTATTCACTATAATATACACAGGGGCTGCTATTCTCTATAATATACACAGGAGCTGCTATTCTCTCTAATAAACACAGGGATTGCTATTCTCTATAATATACACAGGAGCTACTATTCTCTATAAGAGACACAGGAGCTGCTATTCTCGATAATATACCCAGGGGCTGCAATTCTCAATAATATACCCAGGGGCTGCTATTCTCTATAATATACACAGGGGCTGCTATTCTCTATATTATACACAGGGACTGCTATTCTCTATAATATACACAGGGGCTGCTATTCTCTATAATATACACAGGGGCTGCTATTCTCTATTATATACACAGGGGCTGCTCTTCTCTATAATATACACAGGGGCCGCTATTCTCTATAATATGCACAGGGGCTGCTATTCTCTATGATATACACAGGGGCTGCTATTCTCTATAATATACACAGGGGCTGCTACTCTCTATAATATACACAGGGGCTGCTATTCTCTATAATATACACGGGGACTGCTATTCTCTATAATATACACAGGGGTTGCTATTCTCTATAATATACACAGGGGCTGCTATTCTCTATAATATACACAGGGGCTGCTACTCTCTATAATATACACAGGGGCTGCGATTCTCTATAATATACACAGGGGCTGCTATTCTCTATAATATACACAGGGGCTGCAACTCTCTATAATATACACAGGGGCTTCTAGTCACTACAATATACAAAGGGGTGCTATTTTCTATAATATACACAGGGACAGCTATTCTCCATAATATACACAGGGGCTGCTATTCTCTATAATATACACAGGGGCCGCTATTCTCTGTAATATACACAGGGACCACAATTCCCTGTAATATACACAGGGGCTGCTATTCTCTATAATATACACAGGGTCTGCTATTCTCTATAATATACACAGGGGCTGCTATTCTCTATAATATACACAGGAGCTGCTATTCTCTATAATATACACAGGAGCTGCTATTCTCTATAATATACACAGGGACTGCAATTCTCTATAATATACACAGGGGCTGCTACTCTCTATAATATACACAGGGGCTGCTATTCTCTATAATATACACGGGGACTGCTATTCTCTATAATATACACAGGGACTGCAATTCTCTATAATATACACAGGGGCTGCTATTCTCTATAATATACACAGGGGCTGCTATTCTCTATAATATACACGGGGACTGCTATTCTCTATAATATACACAGGGGTTGCTATTCTCTGTAATATACACAGGGGCTGCTATTCACTATAATACACACAGGGACTGCTATTCTCTATAATATACACAGGAGCTGCTATTCTCTATAATATACACGGGGACTGCTATTCTCTATAATATACACAGGGGCTGCTACTCTCTATAATATACACAGGGGCTGCTATTCTCTATAATATACACGGGGACTGCAATTCTCTATAATATACACAGGGACTGCAATTCTCTATAATATACACAGGGACTGCAATTCTCTATAATATACACAGGGGCTGCTACTCTCTATAATATACACAGGGACTGCTATTCTCTATAATATACACGGGGACTGCAATTCTCTATAATATACACAGGGGCTGCTATTCTCTATAATATACACAGGGGTTGCTATTCTCTATAATATACACAGGGGCTGCTATTCTCTATAATATACACAGGGGTTGCTATTCTCTATAATATACACAGGGGCTGCTATTCTCTATAATATACACAGGGGCTGCTATTCTCTATTATATACACAGGGGCTGCTATTCTCTATAATATACACAGGGGCCGCTATTCTCTATAATATACACAGGGGCTGCTATTCTCTATAATATACACAGGGGCTGCTATTCTCTATAATATACACAGGGGCTGCTACTCTCTATAATATACACAGGGGCTGCTATTCTCTATAATATACACAGAGGCTGCTATTCTCTATAATATACACGGGGACTGCTATTCTCTATAATATACACAGGGGTTGCTATTCTCTATAATATACACAGGGGCTGCTATTCTCTATAATATACACAGGGGCTGCTACTCTCTATAATATACACAGGGGCTGCTATTCTCTATAATATACACGGGGACTGCAATTCTCTATAATATACACAGGGACTGCAATTCTCTATAATATACACAGGGACTGCAATTCTCTATAATATACACAGGAGCTGCTATTCTCTATAATATACACAGGGGCTGCTATTCTCTATAATATACACAGGGGCTGCTATTCTCTATAATATACACAGGGGCTGCTATTCTCTATAATATACACAGGGGCTGCTATTCTCTATAATATACCCAGGGGCTGCTATTCATATAATATACACAGGGGCTGCTATTCTCTATAATATACACAGGGGCTGCTATTCTCTATAATATACAGAGGGGCTGTTATTCTCTATAATATACACAGGGGCTGCCATTCTCTATAATATACACAGGGGCTGCTATTCTCTATAATATACACAGGGGCTGCTATTCCCTATAATATACACAGGAGCTGCTATTCTCTCTAATAAACACAGGGATTGCAATTCTCTATAATATACACAGGAGCTACTATTCTCTATAATATACACAGGAGCTGCTATTCTCGATAATATACCCAGGGGCTGCAATTCTCAATAATATACCCAGGGGCTGCTATTCTCTATAATATACACAGGGGCTGCTATTCTCTATAATATACACAGGGACTGCTATTCTCTATAATATACACAGGGGCTGCTATTCTCCATAATATACACAGGGGCTGCTATTCTCTATAATATACACAGGGGCTGCTATTCTCTATAATATACACAGGGACTGCTATTCTCTATAATATACACAGGGGCTGCTATTCTCCATAATATACACAGGGGCTGCTATTCTCTATAATATCCACAGGGCCTGCTATTCTCTATAATATACACAGAAGCTGCTATTCTCTATAATATACACAGGGGCTGCAATTCTCTATAATATACACAGGGGCCGCTATTCTCTGTAATATACACAGGGGCTGCCATTCTCTATAATATACACAGGGGCTGCTATTCACTATAATATACACAGGGGCTGCTATTCTCTATAATATACACAGGAGCTGCTATTCTCTCTAATAAACACAGGGATTGCTATTCTCTATAATATACACAGGAGCTACTATTCTCTATAAGAGACACAGGAGCTGCTATTCTCGATAATATACCCAGGGGCTGCAATTCTCAATAATATACCCAGGGGCTGCTATTCTCTATAATATACACAGGGGCTGCTATTCTCTATAATATACACAGGGGCTGCTATTCGCCATAATATACACAGGGGCTGCTATTCTCTATAATATACACAGGGACTGCTATTCTCTATAATATACACAGGGACTGCTATTCTCTATAATATACACAGGGGCTGCTATTCTCTATAATATACACAGGGGCTGCTATTCTCCTTAATATCCACAGGGGCTGCTATTCTCTATAATATACACAGGGGCTGCTATTCTCTATAATATCCACAGGGGCTGCTATTCTCTATAATATACACAGGGACTGCTATTCTCTATAATATACACAGGGACTGCTATTCTCTATAATATACACAGGGCTGCTATTCTCTATAATATACACAGGGGCTGCTATTCTCTACAATATCCACAGGGCTGCTATTCTCTGTAATATACACAGGGGCTGCTATTCTCTATAATATCCACAGGGACTGCTATTCTCTATAATATACACAGGGGCTGCTATTCTCTGTAATATACACAGGGGCTGCTATTCTCTATAATATCCACAGGGGCTGCTATTCTCTGTAATATACACAGGGGCTACTATTCTCTGTAATATACACAGGGACTGCTATTCTCTATAATAGACACAGGGACTGCTATTCTCCATAAGATACACAGTGGCTGCTATTCTCTATAATATCCACAGGGGCTGCTACTCTCTATAATATCCACAGGGGGTGCTTTTCTCTATAATAGCCACAGGGCCTGCTATTCTCTATAATATACACAGGGTGTGCTACTCTCTCTAATATACACAGGGGCTGCTATTCTCTATAATATCCACAGGGGCTGCTACTCTCTCTAATATACACAGGGGCTGCTATTCTCTATAATATCCACAGGGCTGCTATTCTCTACAATATACACAGGGGCTGCTATTCTCTATAATATACACAGGGGCTGCTATGTTCCATAATATACACAGGGTCTGCTATTCTCTATAATATACACAGGGGCTGCTATTCTCTATAATATACACAGGGACTGCTATTCTCGATAATATACACAGGGGCTGCTATTCTGTATAATATCCACAGGGCTGCTATTGTCTATAATATACACAGGGGCTGCTATTCTCTATAATATACACAGGGTCTGCTATTCTCTATAATATACACAGGGGCTGCTACTCTCTATAATATCCACAGGGGGTGCTTTTCTCTACAATATACACAGGGGCTGCTATTCTCTATAATATACACAGGGGCTGCTATGTTCCATAATATACACAGGGTCTGCTATTCTCTATAATATACACAGGGGCTGCTATTCTCTATAATATACACAGGGACTGCTATTCTCGATAATATACACAGGGGCTGCTATTCTGTATAATATCCACAGGGCTGCTATTGTCTATAATATACACAGGGGCTGCTATTCTCTACAATATACACAGGGGCTGCTATTCTCTATAATATACACAGGGGCTGCTATGTTCCATAATATACACAGGGTCTGCTATTCTCTATAATATACACAGGGGCTGCTATTCTCTATAATATACACAGGGGCTGCTATTCTCTCTAATATACACAGGGGCTGCTATTCTCTATAATATACACAGGGGCTGCTACTCTCTATAATATCCACAGGGGGTGCTTATCTCTATAATATACACAGGGGCCGCTATTGTCTATAATATACACAGGGGCTGCTATTCTCTATAATATACACAGGAGCTGCTATTCTCTGTAATATACACAGGGACTGCTATTCTCTATAATATACACAGGGGCTGCTATTCTCTATAATATACAGAGGGGCTGTTATTCTCTATAATATACACAGGGGCTGCTATTCTCTATAATATACACAGGGGCTGCTATTCTCTATAATATACACAGGAGCTGCTATTCTCTCTAATAAACACAGGGATTGCTATTCTCTATAATATACACAGGAGCTACTATTCTCTATAATATACACAGGAGCTGCTATTCTCAATAATATACCCTGGGGCTGCTATTCTCTATAATATCCACAGGGGCTGCTATTTTCCATAATATACACAGGGTCTGCTATTCTCGATAATATACACAGGGGCTGCTATTCTGTATAATATCCACAGGGCTGCTATTCTCTATAATATCCACAGGGGCTGTGATTCTCTATAATATACACAGGGGCTGCTATTCTCTATAATATACACAGGGTCTGCTATTCTCTATAATATACACAGGGGCTGCTATTCTCTGTAATATACACAGGGACTGCTATTCTCTATAATATACACAGGGGCTGCTATTCTCTATAATATACACAGGGACTGCTATTCTCTATAATATACACAGGGGCTGCTATTCTCTATAATATACACAGGGACTGCGATTCTCGATAATATACACAGGGGCTGCTAATCTCTATAATATACACAGGGGGTTGATATTCTCTATAATATACACAGGGGCTGCTATTCTTTATAATATACATAGGGACTGCTATTGTCTGTAATATACACAGGGGCTGCTATTCTCTGTAATAAACACAGGGGCCGCTATTCTCGAGAAAATACACAGGGGCTGCTATTCTCCAAAATATACACAGGGGCTGCTATTCTCTATAATATACACAGTGGCTGCTATTCTCCATAATATACACAGGGGCTGCTATTCTCTATAATATACACAGGGGCTGCTAATCTCTATAATATACACAGGGGCTGCTATTCTCTATAATATACACAGGGGCTGCTATTCTCTATAATATACACAGGGGCTGCTATTCTCTATAATATACACAGGGGCTGCTAATCTCTATAATATACACAGGGGCTGCTATTCTCTATAATATACACAGGGGCTGCTATTCTCTATAATATACACAGGGGCTGCTAATCTCTATAATATACACAGGGGCTGCTAATCTCTATAATATACACAGGGGCTGCTATTCTCTATAATATACACAGGGGCTGCTATTCTCTATAATATCCACAGGGGCTGCTATTCTCTATAATATACACAGGGGCTGCTGTTCTCCATAATATACACAGGGACTGCTATTCTCTATAATATACACAGGGACTGCTATTCTCTATAATATCCACAGGGGCTGCTATTCTCCATAATATACACAGGGACTGCTATTCTCTATAATATCCACAGGGGCTGCTATTCTCCATAATATACACAGGGACTGCTATTCTCTATAATATCCACAGGGGCTGCTATTCTCCATAATATACACAGGGACTGCTATTCTCTATAATATACACAGGGGCTGCTATTCTCCATAATATACACAGGGGCTGCTATTCTCTATAATATACACAGGGGCTGCTATTCTCCATAATATACACAGGGACTGCTATTCTCTATAATATCCACAGCGACTGCGATTCTCTGTAAGAGACACAGGGGCTGCTATTCTCTATAATATACACAGGGACTGCCATTCACTATAATATACACAGGGGCTGCTATTCTCTATAATATACACAGGGACTGCTATTCTCTATAATATACACATGGCTGCTATTCTCTATCATATACCCAGGGGCTGCTATTCTGGATAATATACACAGGGGCTGCTATTCTCCATAATACACACAGGGGCTGCTATTCTCTATAATATACACAGGTGCTGCTATTCTCTACAATATACACAGTGGCTGCTATTCTCCATAATATACACAGGGGCTGCTATTCTCTATAATATACACAGGGGCTGCTAATCTCTATAATATACACAGGGGCTGCTATTCTCTATAATATCCACAGGAGCTGCTATTCTCTATAATATACACAGGGGCTGCTAATCTCTGTAATATACACAGGGGCTGCTATTCTCTACAATATACACAGTGGCTGCTATTCTCTATAATATACACAGGGACAGCTATTCTCCATAATATACACAGGGGCTGCTATTCTCTACAATATACACAGTGGCTGCTATTCTCTATAATATACACAGGGACAGCTATTCTCCATAATATACACAGGGGCTGCTATTCTTCATAATATAAACAGGGGTTGCTATTCTCTATAATATACACAGGGCTCCTATTCTCTATAATATACACAGGGGCTGCTATTCACTATAATATCCACAGGGACTGCTATTCTGCATAATATACACAGGGTCTGCGATTCTCTATAATATACACAGGGGCTTCTATTCTCTATAATATACACAGGGACTGCTATTCTCTATAATATACACAGGGACTGCTATTCTCTATAATATACACAGGGACTGCTATTCTCTATAATATACACAGGGACGGCTATTCTCTGTAATATACACAGGGACTGCTATTCTCTATAATATACACAGGGGCTGCTATTCTCTATAATATACACAGGGACTGCTATTCTCTATAATATACACAGGGACTGCTATTCTCTATAATATCCACAGGGACTGCTATTCTCGATAATATACACAGGGGCTGCTAATCTCTATAATATACACAGGGGCTGCTATTCTCTGTAATATACACAGGGGCTGCTATTCTCTGTAATAAACACAGGGGCCGCTATTCTCGAGAAAATACACAGGGGCTGCTATTCTCCAAAATATACACAGGGGCTGCGATTCTCTATAATATACACAGTGGCTGCTATTCTCCATAATATACACAGGGGATGCTATTCTCTATAATATACACAGGGGCTGCTATTCTCTATAATACACACAGGGGCTGCTATTCTCTATAATATACACAGGGGCTGCTATTCTCTATAATATACACAGGGACCGCTATTCTCGAGAAAATACATAGGGACTGCTATTCTCTATAATATACACAGGGACTGCTATTCTCTATAATATACACAGCGACTGCTATTCTCTATAATATACACAGGGACTGCAACGCTCTATAATATACACAGGGGCTTCTATTCACTACAATATACAAAGGGGTGCTATTTTCTATAATATACACAGGGACAGCTATTCTCCATAATATACACAGCGACTGCTATTCTCTATAATATACACAGGGACTGCAACTCTCTATAATATACACAGGGGCTTCTATTCACTACAATATACAAAGGGGTGCTATTTTCTATAATATACACAGGGACAGCTATTCTCCATAATATACACAGGGGCTGCTATTCTCTATAATATACACAGAAGCTGCTATTCTCTATAATATACACAGGGGCTCCTATTCTCTATAATATACACAGGGGTTGCTATTCTGTATAATATACACAGGGCTGCTATTCTCTATAATATAAACAGGGGTTGGTATTCTCTATAATATACACAGGGCTCCTATTCTCTATAATATACACAGGGGCTGCTATTCACTATAATATACACAGGGGCTGCTATTCTCTATAATATACACAGGGGCTGCTATTCACTATAATATCCACAGGGACTGCTATTCTGCATAATATACACAGGGTCTGCTATTCTCTATAATATACACAGGGGCTTCTATTCTCTATAATATACACAGGGACTGCTATTCTCTATAATATACACAGGGACTGCTATTCTCTATAATATACACAGGGACTGCTATTCTCTATAATATACACAGGGACGGCTATTCTCTGTAATATACACAGGGACTGCTATTCTCTATAATATACACAGGGGCTGCTATTCTCTATAATATACACAGGGACTGCTATTCTCTATAATATACACAGGGACTGCTATTCTCTATAATATCCACAGGGACTGCTATTCTCGATAATATACACAGGGGCTGCTAATCTCTATAATATACACAGGGGGTTGATATTCTCTATAATATACACAGGGGCTGCTATTCTCTATAATATACACAGGGGCTGCTATTCTCTGTAATATACACAGGGGCTGCTATTCTCTGTAATAAACACAGGGGCCGCTATTCTCGAGAAAATACACAGGGGCTGCTATTCTCCAAAATATACACAGGGGCTGCGATTCTCTATAATATACACAGTGGCTGCTATTCTCTATAATATACACAGTGGCTGCTATTCTCCATAATATACACAGGGGATGCTATTCTCTATAATATACACAGGGGCTGCTATTCTCTATAATACACACAGGGGCTGCTATTCTCTATAATATACACAGGGGCTGCGATTCTCTATAATATACACAGTGGCTGCTATTCTCTATAATATACACAGTGGCTGCTATTCTCCATAATATACACAGGGGATGCTATTCTCTATAATATACACAGGGGCTGCTATTCTCTATAATACACACAGGGGCTGCTATTCTCTATAATATACACAGGGGCTGCTATTCTCTATAATATACACAGGGACCGCTATTCTCGAGAAAATACATAGGGACTGCTATTCTCTATAATATACACAGGGACTGCTATTCTCTATAATATACACAGCGACTGCTATTCTCTATAATATACACAGGGACTGCAACGCTCTATAATATACACAGGGGCTTCTATTCACTACAATATACAAAGGGGTGCTATTTTCTATAATATACACAGGGACAGCTATTCTCCATAATATACACAGCGACTGCTATTCTCTATAATATACACAGGGACTGCAACTCTCTATAATATACACAGGGGCTTCTATTCACTACAATATACAAAGGGGTGCTATTTTCTATAATATACACAGGGACAGCTATTCTCCATAATATACACAGGGGCTGCTATTCTCTATAATATACACAGAAGCTGCTATTCTCTATAATATACACAGGGGCTCCTATTCTCTATAATATACACAGGGGTTGCTATTCACTATAATATACACAGGGCTGCTATTCTCTATAATATAAACAGGGGTTGGTATTCTCTATAATATACACAGGGCTCCTATTCTCTATAATATACACAGGGGCTGCTATTCACTATAATATACACAGGGACTTCCATTCTCTATAGTATACACAGTGGCTGCTTTTCTCGACAGTATACACAGGGATTCCTACTCTCTATAATATACACAGGGCTCCTATTCTCTATAATATACACAGGGGCTGCTATTCTCCATAATATACACAGGGGCTGCTATTCTCCATAATATACACAGGGGCTGCAATTCTCCATAATCTACACAGGGGCTGCTATTCTCCATAATATACACAGGGGATGCTATTCTCTATAATATCCACAGGGACTGCTATTCTCTATAATATACACAGGGACTGCCATTCACGATAATATACACAGGGACTGCAATTCTCTATAATATACACAGGGGCCGCTATTCTCTATAATATACACAGGGACTGCTATTCTCTATAATATACACAGGGGCTGCTATTCTCTATAATATACTCAGGGGCTGCTATTCTCTATAATATACACAGGGACTGCTATTCTCTATAATATACACAGGGGCTGCTATTCTCTATAATATACACATGGCTGCTATTCTCTATAATATACACAGGGGCTGCTATTCTCTATAATATACACAGGGGCTGCTATTCTCTATAATATACTCAGGGGCTGCTATTCTCTATAATATACACAGGGACTGCTATTCTCTATAATATACACAGGGGCTGCTATTCTGCATAATATACACAGGGTCTGCTATTCTCTATAATATACACAGGGGCTGCTATTCTCTATAATATACACAGGGGCTGCTATTCTCTATAATATACACAGGGGCTGCTATTCTCTATAATATACACAGGGACTGCTATTCTCTATAATATAGACAGGGACTGCTATTCTCTATAATATACACAGGGGCTGCTATTCTGCATAATATACACAGGGTCTGCTATTCTCTATAATATACACAGGGGCTGCTATTCTCTATAATATACACAGGGGCTGCTATTCTCTATAATATACACAGGGGCTGCTATTCTCTATAATATACACAGGGACTGCTATTCTCTATAATATACACAGGGACGGCTATTCTCTGTAATATACACAGGGACTGCTATTCTCTATAATATACACAGGGGCTGCAATTCTCTATAATATACACAGGGGCTGCTATTCTCCATAATATACACAGGGGCTGCTATTCTCTATAATATACACAGGGGCTGCTATTCTCTATCATATACACAGGGGCTGCAATTCTCTATAATATACACAGGGGCTGCTATTCTCCATAATATACACAGGAGCTGCTATTCTCTATAATATACACAGGGGCTGCTATTCTCTATAATATACACAGGGGCTGCTATTCTCTATAATATACACAGGGGCTGCCATTCTCTATAATATCCACAGGGGCTGCTATTCTCTATAATATACACAGGGACTGCTATTCTCTATAATATACACAGGGACTGCTATTCTCCATAATATACACAGTGGCTGCTATTCTCTATAATATCCACAGGGGCTGCTACTCTCTATAATATCCACAGGGGGTGCTTTTCTCTATAATAGCCACAGGGCCTGCTATTCTCTATAATATACACAGGGTGTGCTACTCTCTCTAATATACACAGGGGCTGCTATTCTCTATAATATCCACAGGGGCTGCTATTCTCTATAATATCCACAGGGCTGCTATTCTCTACAATATACACAGGGGCTGCTATTCTCTATAATATACACAGGGGCTGCTATGTTCCATAATATACACAGGGTCTGCTATTCTCTATAATATACACAGGGGCTGCTATTCTCTATAATATACACAGGGACTGCTATTCTCGATAATATACACAGGGGCTGCTATTCTGTATAATATCCACAGGGCTGCTATTGTCTATAATATACACAGGGGCTGCTATTCTCTATAATATACACAGGGTCTGCTATTCTCTATAATATACACAGGGGCTGCTACTCTCTATAATATCCACAGGGGGTGCTTTTCTCTACAATATACACAGGGGCTGCTATTCTCTATAATATACACAGGGGCTGCTATGTTCCATAATATACACAGGGTCTGCTATTCTCTATAATATACACAGGGGCTGCTATTCTCTATAATATACACAGGGACTGCTATTCTCGATAATATACACAGGGGCTGCTATTCTGTATAATATCCACAGGGCTGCTATTGTCTATAATATACACAGGGGCTGCTATTCTCTACAATATACACAGGGGCTGCTATTCTCTATAATATACACAGGGGCTGCTATGTTCCATAATATACACAGGGTCTGCTATTCTCTATAATATACACAGGGGCTGCTATTCTCTATAATATACACAGGGGCTGCTATTCTCTCTAATATACACAGGGGCTGCTATTCTCTATAATATACACAGGGATTGCTATTCTGGATAATATACACAGGGGCTGCTATTCTCTATAATATACACAGGGGCTGCTATTCTCTGTAATATACACAGGGGCTGCTATTCTCTATAATATACACAGGGACTGCTATTCTCTATAATATACACAGGGACTGCTATTCTCGATAATATACACAGGGGCTGCTATTCTCTATAATATACACAGGGACTGCTATTCTCTATAATATACACAGGGACTGCTATTCTCGATAATATACACAGGGGCTGCTATTCTCTATAATATACACAGGGACTGCTATTCTCGATAATATACACAGGGGCTGCTATTCACTATAATATACACAGGGGGTTGATATTCTCTATAATATACACAGGGGCTGCTATTCTCTATAATATACACAGGGGCTGCTATTCTCTATAATATACACAGGAGCGGCTATTCTCTATAATATACACAGGGGCTGCTATTCTCTATAATATACACAGGGACTGCTATTCTCGATAATATACACAGGGGCTGCTATTCACTATAATATACACAGGGGGTTGATATTCTCTATAATATACACAGGGGCTGCTATTCTCTATAATATACACAGGGGCTGCTATTCTCTATAATATACACAGGGGCTGCTATTCTCTATAATATACACAGGGGCTGCTATTCTCTATAATATACACAGGGGCTGCTATTCTCTATAATATACACAGGGGCTGCTATTCTCTATAATATACACAGGGGCTGCTATTCTCTATAATATACACAGGGGCTGCAATTCTCTATAATATACACAGGGACTGCTATTCTCTATAATATACACAGGGGCTGCTATTCTCTATAATATACACAGGGGCTGCTATTCTCTATAATATACACAGGGGCTGCTATTCTCTATAATATACACAGGGGCTGCAATTCTATATAATATACACAGGGACTGCTATTCTCTATAATATACACAGGGGCTGCTATTCTCTATAATATACACAGGGGCTGCTATTCTCTATAATATACACAGGGGCTGCAATTCTATATAATATACACAGGGGCTGCTATTCTCTATAATATACACAGGGACTGCTATTCTCTATAATATACACAGGGGCTGCTATTCTCTATAATATACACAGGGGCTGCTATTCTCTATAATATACACAGGGGCTGCTATTCTCTATAATATACACAGGGGCTGCTATTCTCTACAATATACACAGGGACTGCTATTCTCTATAATATACACAGGGCTGCTATTCTCTATAATATACACAGGGGCTGCCATTCTCTATAATATACACAGGGACTGCTATTCTCTATAATATACACAGGGGCTGCTATTCTCTATAATATACACAGGGGCTGCTATTCTCTATAATATACACAGGGGCTGCTATTCTCTATAATATACACAGGGGCTGCTATTCTCTATAATATACACAGGGGCTGCTATTCTCTATAATATACACAGGGGCTGCAATTCTATATAATATACACAGGGACTGCTATTCTCTATAATATCCACAGGGGGTGCTATTCTCTATAATATACACAGGGGCTGCAATTCTATATAATATACACAGGGACTGCTATTCTCTATAATATCCACAGGGGGTGCTATTCTCTATAATATACACAGGAGCTGCTATTCTCTATAATATACACAGGGACTGCTATTCTCTATAATATACACAGGGGCTGCTATTCTCTATAATATACACAGGGACTGCTATTCTCTGTAATATACACAGGGACTGCTATTCTCTATAATATACACAGGGGCTGCTATTCTCTATAATATACACAGGGACTGCTGTTCTCTATAAAATACATAGCGACTTCTATTCTCTATAATATGCACAGGGCCTGCTATTCTCTATAATATACACAGAGGCTGCTATTCTCTATAATATACACAGGGGGTTGCTATTCTCTATAATATCCACAGGGGTTGCTATTCTCTATAATATACACATGGACTGCTATTCTCTATAATATACACAGGGGCTGCTATTCTCTATAATATACACAGGGGCTGCTATTCTCTATAATATACACAGGGGCTGCTATTCTCTATAATAGACACAGGGGGTTGCTATTCTCTATAATATACACAGGGACTGCTATTCTCTATAATATCCACAGGGGGTGCTATTCTCTATAATATACACAGGGGCTGCTATTCTCTATAATATACACAGGGACTGCTATTCTCTATAATATACACAGGGACTGCTATTCTGTATAATATACACAGGGATTGCTATTCTCCATAATATACACAGGGGCTGATATTCTCTATAATATACACAGGGATTGCTATTCTGTATAATATACACAGGGGCTGCTATTCTCTATAATATACACAGGAGCTGCTATTCTCTATAATATACACAGGGGCTGCTATTCTCTATAATATACACAGGGGCCGTTCAGCAACGACCCTCCCACAGTGCGGCGCTCCCTCAGCACTGACCCTCCCACCGTGCGGCGCTCCCTCAGCACCGACCCTCCCACAGTGCGGCACTCCCTCAGCACTGACCCTCCCACAATGCAGCACTCCCTCAGCACTGACCCTCCCACCGTGCGGCGCTCCCTCAGCACTGACCCTCCCACATTGCGTTGCCCCCTCAGCACTGACCCTCCCACAGTGCGGCGCTCCCTCAGCACTGACCCTCCCACATTGCGGCGCCCCGTCAGCACTGACCCTACCACAGTGCGGCGCTCCACCAGCACTGACCCACCCACCGTGCGGCGCTCCCTCAGCACCGACCCTCCCACAGTGCGGCGCTCCCTCAGCACTGACCCTCCCACAGTGCGTCACTCCCTCAGCACCGACCCTCCCACAGTGCGGCGCTCCCTCAGCACCGACCCTCCCACAGTGCGGCGCTCCCTCAGCACTGACCCTCCCACAGTGCGGCGCTCCCTCAGCACCGACCCTCCCACAGTGCGTCACTCCCTCAACACCGACCCTCCCACAGTGCGGCGCTCCCTCAGCACTGACCCTCCCACAGTGCGTCACTCCCTCAGCACCGACCCTCCCACAGTGCGGCGCTCCCTCAGCACCGACCCTCCCACAGTGCGGCGCTCCCTCAGCACCGACCCTCCCACAGTGCGGTGCTCCCTCAGCACCGACCCTCCCACAGTGCGGCGCTCCCTCAGCACCGACCCTCACACAGTGCGGCGCTCCCTCAGCACCGACCCTCCCACAGTGCGGCGCTCCCTCAGCACCGACCCTCACACAGTGCGGCGCTCCCTCAGCACCGACCCTCACACAGTGCGGCGCTCCCTCAGCACTCACCCTCCCACAGTGCTGCGCTCCCTCAGCACTGACCCTCCCACAGTGCGTCACTCCCTCAGCACCGACCCTCCCACAGTGCGTCACTCCCTCAGCACCGACCCTCCCACAGTGCGGCGCTCCCTCAGCACTGACCCTCCCACAGTGCGTCACTCCCTCAGCACCGACCCTCCCACAGTGCGGCGCTCCCTCAGCACTGACCCTCCCACAGTGCGTCACTCCCTCAGCACCGACCCTCCCACAGTGCGTCACTCCCTCAGCACCGACCCTCCCACAGTGCGGCGCTCCCTCAGCACCGACCCTCCCACAGTGCGGCGCTCCCTCAGCACTGACCCTCCCATAGTGCGGCGCTCCCTCAGCACCGACCCTCCCACAGTGCGGCGCTCCCTCAGCACCGACCCTCCCACAGTGCGGCGCTCCCTCAGCACCGACCCTCACACAGTGCGGCGCTCCCTCAGCACCGACCCTCCCACAGTGCGGCGCTCCCTCAGCACCGACCCTCCCACAGTGCGGCGCTACCTCAGCACCGACCCTCCCACAGTGCGGCGCTCCCTCAGCACCGACCCTCACACAGTGCGGCGCTCCCTCAGCACTGACCCTCCCACAGTGCGGCGCTCCCTCAGCACCGACCCTCCCACAGTGCGGCGCTCCCTCAGCACCGACCCTCCCACAGTGCGGCGCTCCCTCAGCACCGACCCTCACACAGTGCGGCGCTCCCTCAGCACCGACCCTCCCACAGTGCGGCGCTCCCTCAGCACCGACCCTCCCACAGTGCGGCGCTCCCTCAGCACCGACCCTCACACAGGGCGGCGCTCCCTCAGCACTGACCCTCCCACAGTGCGGCGCTCCCTCAGCACTGACCCTCCCACAGTGCGGCGCTCCCTCAGCACTGACCCTCCCACAGTGCGGCGCTCCCTCAGCACTGACCCTCCCACAGTGCGGCACTCCCTCAGCACTGACCCTCCCACAGTGCGGCACTCCCTCCGCACTGACCCTCACACAGTGCGGCGCTCCCTCAGCACCGACCCTCCCACAGTGCGGCACTCCCTCAGCACTGACCCTCCCACAGTGCGGCACTCCCTCAGCACCGACCCTCACACAGTGCGGCACTCCCTCAGCACCGACCCTCACACAGTGCGGCACTCCCTCAGCACCGACCCTCCCACAGTGCGGCACTCCCTCAGCACCGACCCTCACACAGTGCGGCACTCCCTCAGCACTGACCCTCCCACAGTGCGGCACTCCCTCAGCACTGACCCTCCCACAGTGCGGCGCTCCCTCAGCACTGACCCTCCCACAGTGCGGCACTCCCTCAGCACTGACCCTCCCACAGTGCGGCACTCCCTCAGCACCGACCCTCCCACAGTGCGGCACTCCCTCAGCACTGACCCTCCCACAGTGCGGCACTCCCTCAGCACCGACCCTCCCACAGTGCGGCACTCCCTCAGCACCGACCCTCCCACAGTGCGGCGCTCCCTCAGCCCATCTGCAGTTTGTTCTCTCTCTCCGTAACTGTGCTGCCCCCTTTAAAGGAAAGCGTCTGCTCTGTCAACAGGGCCTTCAAAATCTGGGGCGCTCCCTCTGCTTCCCCTGGCAACTGCAGTCCCTGAGCAGTGCTGAGGAAGAATACTTGGAAATTGTAATAGATGCCTCAGAATGCTTGTGGAGTTGCTAAACCGTGCCAAACCTCCTAACTGTCAACAGGATCAGGTCCTGCAGGTTAATTAGGCTCTCGGCTGGTCGCAAGGCCCAAGGCAGCAGAGGCAACTGCACCTCAAGGCATGGAGAGCTTCTTCCAGCTCTGCCAAATTCTCAGAGACACCCTCTCCAGGTTAGATGCAGAGTAAAGCTCCCTCGACACTGTCCCCCATCAAACACTCCCAGGACAGGTACAGCACGGGGTTAGATACAGAGTAAAGCTCCCTCGACACTGTCCCCATCAAACACTCCCAGGACAGGTACAGCACGGGGTTAGATACAGAGTAAAGCTCCCTCGACACTGTCCCCCATCAAACACTCCCAGGACAGGTACAGCACGGGGTTAGATACAGAGTAAAGCTCCCTCGACACTGTCCCCCATCAAACACTCCCAGGACAGGTACAACACGGGGTTAGATACAGAGTAAAGCTCCCTCTACACTGTCCCCCATCAAACACTCCCAGGACAGGTACAGCACGGGGTTAGATACAGAGTAAAGCTCCCTCTACACTGTCCCCATCAAACACTCCCAGGACAGGTACAGCACGGGGTTAGATACAGAGTAAAGCTCCCTCTACACTGTCCCCCATCAAACACTCCCAGGACAGGCACAGCATGGGGTTAGATACAGAGTAAAGCTCCCTCGACACTGTCCCCCATCAAACACTCCCAGGACAGGTACAACACGGGGTTAGATACAGAGTAAAGCTCCCTCTGCACTGTCCCCCATCAAACACTCCCAGGACAGGTACAGCACGGGGTTAGATACAGAGTAAAGCTCCCTCTACACTGTCCCCCATCAAACACTCCCAGGACAGGTACAGCACGTGGTTAGATACAGAGTAAAGGTCCCTCTACACTGTCCCCATCAAACACTCCCAGGACAGGCACAGCATAGGGTTAGATACAGAGTAAAGCTCCCTCTACACTGTCCCCCATCAAACACTCCCAGGACAGGTACAGCACGGGGTTAGATACAGAGTAATGCTCCCTCTCCACTGTCCCCATCAAACACTCCCAGGACAGGTACAGCACGGGGTTAGATAGAGAGTAAAGCTCCCTCTACACTGTCCCCCATCAAACACTCCCAGGACAGATACAGCACGGGGTTAGATACAGAGTAAAGCTCCCTCTACACTGTCCCCATCAAACACTCCCAGGACAGGTACAGCACGGGGTTAGATACAGAGTAAAGCTCCCTCGACACTGTCCCCATCAAACACTCCCAGGACAGGTACAGCACGGTGTTAGATACAGAGTAAAGCTCATTCTACACTGTCCCCCAGGGCTTGGGAAAGTCTGGATCGAGCGAGAGGCGCTAGTGGGGGATACATTCGAGTCTGCGCAGGTGATTTATGGGCTCGGGCTGAGAAAGCTTGCAAGCTAATTTGTTCACAAGTTCCCTCTCCCACTGCACTGTCAGCCAAATCCTTCCTCCACTCCTGGCCGCCTTGCCAAGGATCTGACGCTGCCTTTAATTAAAGTCCCATCAGCCTCCAGCACAGACTGAATCCTGAAACCAAGTGGATGCCAAGTAGGACACAGACTAATTCCGTGCCAATCTGGACAAGCCTGCCTTGCGTAGAGGCTTTCGGCTTTAGATCAATAGACATTGAGAGCAGAACCATTGTCAACCCCATGACCCCCCCCACCCATCAACTGCGCTTGCCCCTCTCCACAGAGTCCGTAACTCAGAGTTCCATCCCCGCCACCCCATCCCAGCCACTGAACCAAGCTCCATCATCCAGCACGACTATTCCAGTATCAGTGTGGAGCGCCGTACTGTGGGTCAGTGCTGAGGGAGCGCCGCACTGTGGGGGGGTCAGTGCTGAGGGAGCGTCGCACTGTGGGGGGGTCAGTGCTGAGGGAGCGCCGCACTGTGGGAGGGTCAGTGCTGAGGGAGTGCCGCACTGTGGGAGGGTCAGTGCTGAGGGAGCGCCGCACTGTGGGAGGGTCGGTGCTGAGGGAGCGCCGCACTGTGGGAGGGTCGGTGCTGAGGGAGTGCCGCACTGAGGGAGGGTGAGTGCTGAGGGAGCGCCGCACTGTGGGGGGGTCAGTGCTGAGGGAGCGCCGCACTGTGGGGGGGTCAGTGCTGAGGGAGCGCCGCACTGTGGGAGGGTCAGTGCTGAGGGAGTGCCGCACTGTGGGAGGGTCAGTGCTGAGGGAGCGCCGCACTGTGGGAGGGTCGGTGCTGAGGGAGCGCCGCACTGTGGGAGGGTCGGTGCTGAGGGAGTGCCGCACTGAGGGAGGGTGAGTGCTGAGGGAGCGCCACACTGAGGGAGGGTCAGTGCTGAGGGAGCGCCGCACTGTGGGAGGGTCAGTGCTGAGGGAGCGCCGCACTGTGGGAGGGTCGGTGCTGAGGGAGCGCCGCACTGTGGGAGGGTCAGTGCTGAGGGAGCGCCGCACTGTGGGAGGATCGGTGCTGAGGGAGCGCCGCACTGTGGGAGGGTCGGTGCTGAGGGAGCGCCGCACTGTGGGAGGGTTGGTGCTGAGGGAGCGCCGCACTGTGGGAGGGTCAGTGCTGAGGGAGCACCGCACTGTGGGAGGGTCAGTGCTGAGGGAGCGCCGCACTGTGGGAGGGTCAGTGCTGAGGGAGCGCCGCACTGTGGGAGGGTCAGTGCTGAGGGAGCGCCGCACTGTGAGAGGGTCAGTGCTGAGGGAGCGCCGCACTGTGGGAGGGTCGGTGCTGAGGGAGCACCGCACTGTGGGAGGGTCAGTGCTGAGGGAGCACCGCACTGCGGGAGGGTCAGTGCTGAGGGAGCGCCGCACTGTGGGAGGGTCCGTGCTGAGGGAGCGCCGCACTGTGGGAGGGTCAGTGCTGAGGGAGCGCCGCACTGTGGGAGGGTCAGTGCTGAGGGAGCGCCGCACTGTGGGAGGGTCAGTGCTGAGGAAGGGTCGGTGCTGAGGGAGGGTCAGTGCTGAGGGAGCGCCGCGCACTGTGGGAGGGTCAGTGCTGAGGGAGCGCCGCACTGTGGGAGGGTCAGTGCTGAGGGAGCGCCGCACTGTGGGAGGGTCGGTGCTGAGGGAGCGCCGCACTGTGGGAGGGTCAGTGCTGAGGGAGCACTGCACTGTGGGAGGGTCAGTGCTGAGGGAGCGCCGCACTGTGGGAGGGTCGGTGCTGAGGGAGTGCCGCACTGTGGGAGGGTCAGTGCTGAGGGAGCGCCGCACTATGGGAGGGTCAGTGCTGAGGGAGGGTCGGTGCTGAGGGAGGGTCAGAGCTGAGGGAGTGCCGCACTGTGGGAGGGTCAGTGCTGAGGGAGGGTCGGTGCTGAGGGAGGGTCAGTGCTGAGGGAGCGCCGCACTGTGGGAGGGTCAGTGCTGAGGGAGGGTCGGTGCTGAGGGAACGCCGCAATGTGGGAGGGTCAGTGCTGAGGGAGGGTCGGTGCTGAGGGAGGGTCAGTGCTGAGGGAGCGCCGCACTGTGGGAGGGTCAGTGCTGAGGGAGGGTCAGTGCTGAGGGAGCGCCGCACCGTGGGAGGGTCAGTGCTGAGGGAGCGCCGCACTGTGGGAGGGTCAGTGCTGAGGGAGCGCCGCACTGTGGGAGGGTCAGTGCTGAGGGAGCACTGCACTGTGGGAGGGTTGGTGCTGAGGGAGCGCCGCACTGTGGGCGGGTCAGTGCTGAGGGAGCGCCGCACTGTGGGAGGGTCAGTGCTGAGGGAGCACCGCACTGTGGGAGGGTCAGTGCTGAGGGAGCGCCGCACTGTGGGAGGGTCAGTGCTGAGGGAGCGCCGCACTGTGGGAGGGTCAGTGCTGAGGGAGCGCCGCACTGTGAGAGGGTCAGTGCTGAGGGAGCGCCGCACTGTGGGAGGGTCGGTGCTGAGGGAGCACCGCACTGTGGGAGGGTCAGTGCTGAGGGAGCACCGCACTGCGGGAGGGTCAGTGCTGAGGGAGCGCCGCACTGTGGGAGGGTCCGTGCTGAGGGAGCGCCGCACTGTGGGAGGGTCAGTGCTGAGGGAGCGCCGCACTGTGGGAGGGTCAGTGCTGAGGGAGCGCCGCACTGTGGGAGGGTCAGTGCTGAGGAAGGGTCGGTGCTGAGGGAGGGTCAGTGCTGAGGGAGCGCCGCGCACTGTGGGAGGGTCAGTGCTGAGGGAGCGCCGCACTGTGGGAGGGTCAGTGCTGAGGGAGCGCCGCACTGTGGGAGGGTCGGTGCTGAGGGAGCGCCGCACTGTGGGAGGGTCAGTGCTGAGGGAGCACTGCACTGTGGGAGGGTCAGTGCTGAGGGAGCGCCGCACTGTGGGAGGGTCGGTGCTGAGGGAGTGCCGCACTGTGGGAGGGTCAGTGCTGAGGGAGCGCCGCACTATGGGAGGGTCAGTGCTGAGGGAGGGTCGGTGCTGAGGGAGGGTCAGAGCTGAGGGAGTGCCGCACTGTGGGAGGGTCAGTGCTGAGGGAGGGTCGGTGCTGAGGGAGGGTCAGTGCTGAGGGAGCGCCGCACTGTGGGAGGGTCAGTGCTGAGGGAGGGTCGGTGCTGAGGGAACGCCGCAATGTGGGAGGGTCAGTGCTGAGGGAGGGTCGGTGCTGAGGGAGGGTCAGTGCTGAGGGAGCGCCGCACTGTGGGAGGGTCAGTGCTGAGGGAGGGTCAGTGCTGAGGGAGCGCCGCACCGTGGGAGGGTCAGTGCTGAGGGAGCGCCGCACTGAGGGAGGGTCAGTGCTGAGGGAGCGCCGCACTGTGGGAGGGTCAGTGCTGAGGGAGCACTGCACTGTGGGAGGGTTGGTGCTGAGGGAGCGCCGCACTGTGGGCGGGTCAGTGCTGAGGGAGCGCCGCACTGTGGGAGGGTCAGTGCTGAGGGAGTGCCGCACTGTGGGAGGGTCAGTGCTGAGGGAGCGCCGCAGAGTGGGAGGGTCGGTGCTGATGGAGCGCCGCACTGTGGGAGGGTCAGTGCTGAGGGAGCGCCGCACTGTGGGAGGGTCAGTGCTGAGGGAGCACCGCACTGTGGGAGGGTCAGTGCTGAGGGAGCGCCGCACTGTGGGAGGGTCAGTGCTGAGGGAGCGCTGCACTGGGGGAGGGTCAGTGCTGAGGGAGTGCCACACTGTGGGAGGGTCAGTGCTGAGGGAGGGTTAGTGCTGAGGGAGGGTTGGTGCTGAGGGAGCGCCGCACTGTGGGAGGGTCAGTGCTGAGGGAGCGCCGCACTGTGGGAGGGTCAGTGCTGAGGGAGCGCCGCACTGTGGGAGGGTCAGTGCTGAGGGAGTGCCGCACTGTGGGAGGGTCGGTGCTGAGGGAGCGCTGCACTGTGGGAGGGTCAGTGCTGAGGGAATGCCGCACTGTGGGAGGGTTGGTGCTGAGGGAGCACCGCACTGTGGGAGGGTCAGTGCTGAGGGAGCGCCGCACTGTGGGAGGGTCAGTGCTGAGGGAGTGCCGCACTGTGGGAGGGTCGCTGCTGAGGGAGCGCTGCACTGTGGGAGGGTCAGTGCTGAGGGAATGCCGCACTGTGGGAGGGTCGGTGCTGAGGGAGCACCGCACTGTGGGAGGGTCGGTGCTGAGGGAGCGCCGTACCCTCCCACAGTGCGGCGCTCCCTCAGCACTGACCCTCCCACAGTGCGGCGCTCCCTCAGCACTGACCCTCCCACAGTGCGGTGCTCCCTCAGCACTGACCCTCCCACAGTGCGGTGCTCCCTCAGCACTGACCCACAGTGCGGTGCTCCCTCAGCACTGACCCTCCCACAGTGCGGTGCTCCCTCAGCACTGACCCTCCCACAGTGCGGCGCTCCCTCAGCACTGACCCTCCCACAGTGCGGCGCTCCCTCTGTTATTCTATATATAAACCAGCATGAACCCCTCGATTAGATTCCAGTCTGTAACTCACTCCCCGGTATCTGTTATTCTATACATAAACCACCCCGAACCCCTCGATTAGATTCCAGCCTGTAACTCACTCCCGGGTATCTGTTATTCTATATATAAACCACCCCGAACCCATCGATTAGATTCCAGTCTGTAACTCACTCTCCGGTATCTGTTATTCTATATATAAACCACCCCGAACCCCTCAATTAGATGCCAGTCTGTAACTCACTCCCCGGTATCTGTTATTCTATATAGAAACCCCACCGAACCCCTCGATTAGATTCCAGTCTGTAACTCACTCCCGGGTATCTGTTATTCTATATATAAACCCCCCCGAACCCCTCAATTAGATTCCAGTCTGTAACTCACTCCCCGGTATCTGTTATTCCATATATAAACCACCCCGAACCCCTCGATTAGATTCCAGTCTGTAACTCACTCCCGGGTATCTGTTATTCTATATATAAACCACCCCGAGCCCCTCCATTTGATTCCAGTCTGTAACTCACTCCCGGGTATCTGTTATTCTATATATAAACCACCCTGAACCCCTCGATTAGATTCCAGTCTGTAACTCACTCCCGGGTATCTGTTATTCTATATATAAACCACCCTGAACCCCTCGATTAGATTCCAGTCTGTAACTCACTCCCGGGTATCTGTTATTCTATATATAAACCACCCTGAACCCCTCGATTAGATTCCAGTCTGTAACTCACTCCCGGGTATCTGTTATTCTATATATAAACCACCCCGAACTCCTCGATTAGATTCCAGTCTGTAACTCACTCCCGGGTATCTGTTATTCTATATATAAAGCCCATCGAACCCCTCGATTAGATTCCAGTCTGTAACTCACTCCCGGGTATCTGTTATTCTATATATAAACCACCCCGAACTCCTCGATTAGATTCCAGTCTGTAACTCACTCCCGGGTATCTGTTATTCTATATATAAACCACCCCGAACCCCTCGATTAGATTCCAGTCTGTAACTCACTCCCCGGTATCTGTTATTCTATATATAAACCACCCCGAACCCCTCGATTAGATTCCAGTCTGTAACTCACTCCCCGGTATCTGTTATTCTATATATAAACCCCACCGAACCCCTCGATTAGATTCCAGTCTGTAACTCAATCCCGGGTATCTGTTATTCTATATATAAACCCCCCCGAACCCCTCAATTAGATTCCAGTCTGTAACTCACTCCCCGGTATCTGTTATTCTATATATAAATCACCCCGAACCCCTCGATTAGATTCCAGTCTGTAACTCACTCCCGGGTATCTGTTATTCTATACATAAACCACCCCGAACCCCTCGATTAGATTCCAGTCTGTAACTCACTCCCGGGTATCTGTTATTCTATATATAAACCACCCCGAACCCCTCGATTCGATTCCAGTCTGTAACTCACTCCCGGGTATCTGTTATTCTATATATAAACCCCACCGAACCCCTCGATTAGATTCCAGTCTGTAACTCACTCCCGGGTATCTGTTATTCTATATATAAACCACCCCGAACCCCTCAATTAGATTCCAGTCTGTAACTCACTCCCCGGTATCTGTTATTCTATATATAAACCACTCCGAACCCCTCAATTAGATTCCAGTCTGTAACTCACTCCCCGGTATCTGTTATTCTATATATAAACCACCCCGAACCCCTCGATTAGATTCCAGTCTGTAACTCACTCCCGGGTATCTGTTATTCTATACATAAACCACCCCGAACCCCTCGATTAGATTCCAGTCTGTAACTCACTCCCGGGTATCTGTTATTCTATATATAAACCACCCCGAACCCCTCGATTCGATTCCAGTCTGTAACTCACTCCCGGGTATCTGTTATTCTATATATAAACCCCACCGAACCCCTCGATTAGATTCCAGTCTGTAACTCACTCCCGGGTATCTGTTATTCTATATATAAACCACCCCGAACCCCTCAATTAGATTCCAGTCTGTAACTCACTCCCCGGTATCTGTTATTCTATATATAAACCACTCCGAACCCCTCAATTAGATTCCAGTCTGTAACTCACTCCCCGGTATCTGTTATTCTATATATAAACCACCCCGAACCCCTCGATTAGATTCCAGTCTGTAACTCACTCCCCGGTATCTGTTATTCTATATATAAACCACTCCGAACCCCTCAATTAGATTCCAGTCTGTAACTCACTCCCCGGTATCTGTTATTCTATATATAAACCACTCCGAACCCCTCAATTAGATTCCAGTCTGTAACTCACTCCCCGGTATCTGTTATTCTATATATAAACCCCACCGAACCCCTCGATTAGATTCCAGTCTGTAACTCACTCCCGGGTATCTGTTATTCTATATATAAACCCCCCCGAACCCCTCAATTAGATTCCAGTCTGTCACTCACTCCCCGGTATCTGTGATTCTATATATAAACCCCCCCAAACCCCTCGATTAGATTCCAGTCTGTAACTCACTCCCGGGTATCTGTTATTCTATATATAAACCACCCCGAACCCCTCGATTAGATTCCAGTCTGTAACTCACTCCCGGGTATCTGTTATTCTATATATAAACCACCCCGAGCCCCTCGATTAGATTCCAGTCTGTAACTCACACCCGGGTATCTGTTATTCTATATATAAACCACCCTGCATCCCTCGATTAGATTCCAGTCTGTAACTCACTCCCGGGTATCTGTTATTCTATATATAAACCACCCTGAACCCCTCGATTAGATTCCAGTCTGTAACTCACTCCCGGGCATCTGTTATTCTATATATAAACCACCCCGAGCCCCTCGATTAGATTCCAGTCTGTAACTCACTCCCGGGTATCTGTTATTCTATATATAAACCCCACCGAACCCCTCGATTAGATTCCAGTCTGTAACTCACTCCCGGGTATCTGTTATTCTGTATATAAACCCCCCCCGAACCCCTCGATTAGATTCCAGTCTGTAACTCACTCCCGGGTATCTGTTATTCTATATATAAACCACCCCGAACCCCTCGATTAGATTCCAGTCTGTAACTCACTCCCCGGTATCTGTTATTCTATATATAAACCCCACCGAACCCCTCGATTAGATTCCAGTCTGTAACTCACTCCCGGGTATCTGTTATTCTGTATATAAACCCCCCCCGAACCCCTCGATTCGACTCCAGTCTGTAACTCACTCCCGGGTATCTGTTATTCTATATATAAACCCCCCCCGAACCCCTCGATTCGACTCCAGTCTGGAGAGTCTTTTTCCCTGTGAATCGGATACATCAATGGGGTTATTTTCCAGTGTGTATCAGTGAGCAGGATCACAGGATTTGAGAGTCACGACAGAAGTCAGGTTGCAATGCTTTCCAGTTCTCTGGAGGTTAGTGCTGCTGTTTTTAAATTCCTGCCCTGCCTTCCCCATGCTTGCAAACCAACACACACCGAAGCATAAAAAGGCTGCGTATTTTAAGAATCTGTGACAGACATCAAGCGTCCAGCGAAGTTCCCTCAGGTCCAGACTGAGGACATGCCCCCCATGTGTGGCACACTCCCACTCGTACACCAACACAAAATTCTCAAATTCCCCGGGAAAGACATTCCGGTCCTGCACCCCAGTGTTATACAGTGACAGACCCATCCCCACCAGTACTGTACCCCAGTGTTATACAGTGACAGACCCGTCCCCACCAGTACTCTACCCCAGTGTTATACAGTGACAGACCCGTCCCCATCAGTACTGTACCCCAGTGTTATACAGCGACAGACCCGTCCCCACCAGTACTGTACCCCAGTGTTATACAGTGACAGACCCGTCCCCACCAGTACTCTACCCCAGTGTTATACAGCGACAGACGCGTCCCCACCAGTACTGTACCCCAGTGTTATACAGTGACAGACCCGTCCCCATCAGTACTGTACCCCAGTGTTATACAGTGACAGACCCGTCCCCACCAGTACTGTACCCCAGTTTTATACAGCGACAGACCCGTCCCCACCAGTACTGTACCCCAGTGTTATACAGTGACAGACCCGTCCCCACCAGTACTCTACCCCAGTGTTATACAGTGACAGACCCGTCCCCACCAGTACTGTACCCCAGTGTTATACAGCGACAGACCCGTCCCCACCAGTACTGTACCCCAGTGTTATACAGTGACAGACCCGTCCCCACCAGTACTGTACCCCAGTGTTATACAGTGACAGACCCGTCCCCACCAGTACTGTACCCCAGTGTTATACAGCGACAGACCCGTCCCCACCAGTACTGTACCCCAGTGTTATACAGCGACAGACCCGTCCCCACCAGTACTGTACCCCAGTGTTATACAGTGACAGACCCGTCCCCACCAGTACTGTACCCCAGTGTTATACAGTGACAGACCCGTCCCCACCAGTACTGTACCCCAGTGTTATACAGCGACAGACCCGTCCCCACCAGTACTGTACCCCAGTGTTATACAGCGACAGACCCGTCCCCACCAGTACTGTACCCCAGTGTTATACAGTGACAGACCGGTCCCCACCAGTACTGTACCCCAGTGTTATACAGTGACAGACCCGTCCCCACCAGTACTGTACCCCAGTGTTATACAGCGACAGACCCGTCCCCACCAGTACTGTACCCCAGTGTTAGACAGCGACAGACCCGTCCCCACCAGTACTGTACCCCAGTGTTATACAGTGACAGACCCGTCCCCACCAGTACTGTACCCCAGTGTTATACAGCCACAGACCCGTCCCCACCAGTACTGTACCCCAGTGTTATACAGTGACAGTCCCGTCCCCACCAGTACTGTACCCCAGTGTTATACAGCGACAGACCCGTCCCCACCAGTACTGTACCCCAGTGTTATACAGCGACAGACCCGTCCCCACCAGTACTGTACCCCAGTGTTATACAGCTACAGACCCGTCCCCACCAGTACTGCACCCCAGTGTTAGACAGCGACAGACCCGTCCCCACCAGTACTGTACCCCACTGTTATACAGTGACAGACCTGTCCCCACCAGTACTGTACCGCAGTGTTATACAGTGACAGACCCATCCCCACCAGTACTGTACCCCAGTGTTATACAGTGACAGACCTGTCCCCACCAGTACTCTACCCCAGTGTTATACAGTGACAGACCTGTCCCCACCAGTACTCTACCCCAGTGTTATACAGTGACAGACCCGTCCCCACCAGTACTGTACCCCAGTGTTATACAGCGACAGACCCGTCCCCACCAGTACTGTACCCCAGTGTTATACAGCGACAGACCCGTCCCCACCAGTACTGTACCCCAGTGTTATACAGTGACAGACCCGTCCCCACCAGTACTGTACCCCAGTGTTATACAGTGACAGACACATCACCACCAGTACTGTACCCCAGTGTTATACAGTGACTGACCCGTCCCCACCAGTACTGTACCCCAGTGTTATACAGCGACAGACCCGTCCCCACCAGTACTGTACCCCAGTGTTATACAGCGACAGACCCGTCCCCACCAGTACTGTACCCCAGTGTTATACAGTGACAGACCCGTCACCACCAGTACTGTACCCCAGTGTTATGCAGTGACAGACCTGTCCCCACCAGGACTGTACCCAAGTGTTATACAGTGACAGACCTGTCCCCACCAGTACTGTACCCCAGTGTTATACAGTGACAGAACTGTCCCCACCAGTACTGTACCCCAGTGTTATACAGTGACAAACCCGTCCCCACAAGGACTGTACCCCAGTGTTATACAGTGACAGACCCGTCCCCACCAGTACTGTACCCCAGTGTTATACAGTGACAGACCCGTCCCCACCAGTACTGAACCCCAGTGTTTTACAGTGACAGACCCGTCCCCACCAGTACTGTACCCCAGTGTTACACAGTGACAGACCTGTCCCCGCCAGTACTGTACCCCAGTGTTACACAGTGACAGACCTGTCCCCACCAGTACTGTACCCCAAAGTTATACAGTGACAGACCCGTCCCCATCAGTACTGTACCCCAGTGTTATACAGTGACAGACCCATCCCCACCAGTACTGTACCCCAGTGTTATACAGTGACAGACCCTTCCCCACCAGTACTGTACCCCAGTGTTATACAGTGACAGACCCGTCCCCATCAGTACTGTACCCCAGTGTTATACAGTGACAGACCCATCCCCATCAGTACTGTACCCCAGTGTTATACAGTGACAGACCCGTCCCCACCAGTACCGTACCCCAGTGTTATACAGCGACAGACCCATCCCCCTGTACCCCAGTGTTATACAGTGACAGACCCGTCCCCACCAGTACTGTACTCCAGTGTTATACAGTGACAGACCCGTCTCCACCAGTACTGTACCACAGTGTTATACAGCGACAGACCCGTCCCCACCAGTACTGTACCCCAGTGTTATACAGTGACAGACCCGTCCCCACCAGTACTGTACCCCAGTGTTATACAGTGACAGACCCGTCCCCACCAGTACTGTACCCCAGTGTTATACAGTGACAGACCCGTCCCCACCAGTACTGTACCCCAGTGTTATACAGTGACAGACCCGTCCCCACCAGTACTGTACCCCAGTGTTATACAGTGACAGACCCGTCCCCACCAGTACTGTACCCCAGTGTTGTACAATGACAGACCCGTCCCCACCAGTACTGTACCCCAGTGTTATACCGCGACAGACCCGTCCCCACCAGTACTGTACCCCAGTGTTATACAGCGACAGACCCGTCCCTAACAGTACTGTACCCCAGTGTTATACAGCGACAGACCCGTCCCCACCAGTACTGTACCCCAGTGTTATACAGTGACAGACCCGTCCCCACCAGTACTGTACCCCAGTGTTATACAGCGACAGACCCGTCCCCACCAGTACTGTACCCCAGTGTTATACAGCGACAGACCCGTCCCCGCCAGTATTGTACCCCAGTATTATACAGTGACAGACCCGTCCCCACCAGTACTGTACCCCAGTGTTATACAGCGACAGACCCGTCCCCACCAGTACTGTACCCCAGTGTAAACCAGTGACAGACCCGTCCCCACCAGTACTGTACCCCAGGGTTATACGGCGACAGACCCGTCCCCACCACTACTGTACCCCAGTGTTATACAGTGACAGACCCGTCCCCACCAGTACTGTACCCCAGTGTTATACAGCGACAGACCCGTCCCCACCAGTACTGTACCCCAGTGTAAACCAGTGACAGACCCGTCCCCACCAGTACTGTACCCCAGTGTTACACAGTGACAGACCCGTCCCCACCAGTACTGTACCCCAGTGTTACACAGTGACAGACCCGTCCCCACCAGCACTGTACCCCAGGGTTATACAGTGACAGACGCGTCCCCACCAGTACTGTACCCCAGTGTTATACAGTGACAGTCCCTTCCCACCAGTACTGTACCCCAGTGTTATACAGTGACAGACCTCTCCCCACCAGTACTGTACCACAGTGTTGTACAGCGACAGACCACTCCCCACCAGTACTGTACCCCAGGGTTGTACAGCAACAGACCCGTCCCCACCAGTACTGTACCCCAGTGTTATACAGCAACAGACCCGTCCCCACCAGTACTGTACCCCAGTGTTATACAGTGACAGACCGATCCCCACCAGTACTGTACCCCAGTGTTATACAGCGACAGACCCGTCCCCACCAGTACTGTACCCCAGTGTTATACAGTGACAGACCCATCCCCACCCCTACTGTGCCCCAGTGATATACAGCAACAGTCCCGTCCCCACCAGTACTGTACCCCAGGGTTATACAGCGACAGACCCGTCCCCAACAGTACTGTACCCCAGTGTTATACAGTGACAGACCCATCCCCACCAGTACTGTCCCCCAGTGTTATACAGTGACAGACCCATCCCCACCAGTACTGTACCCCAGTGTTATGCAGCGACAGACCCGTCCCCACCAGTACTGTACCCCAGTGTTATACAGCGACAGACCTGTCCCCACCAGTACTGTACCCCAGTGTTATTCAGTGACAGACCTATCCCGACCTTGACTGTACCCCAGTGTTTTACAGCGACAGACCCGTCCCCACCAGTACTGTACCCCAGTGTTATACAGCGACAGACCTGTCCCCACCAGTACTGTACCCCAGTGTTATACAGCGACAGACCTATCCCGACCAGGACTGTACCCCAGTGTTATACAGTGACAGACCCGTCGCCACCAGTACTGTACCCCTGTGTTATTCAGTGACAGACCTATCCCGACCAGGACTGTACCCCAGTGTTATACAGCGACAGACCCAGCCCCACCCCTAATGTGACACAGTGATGTACAGCGACAGTCCTGACCCCACCAGTACTGTATCCCAGTGTTATACAGCGACAGACCCGTCCCCACCAGCACTGTACCCCAGTGTTATACAGTGACAGACTCGTCCCCACCAGTACTGTACCCCAGTGTTAGATAGTGACAGACCCGTCACCAGCAGTACTGTACCCCAGTGTTATACAGTGACAGACCCGTTCCCACCAGTACTGTACCCCAGTGTTATACAGTGACAGACCCGTTCCCACCAGTACTGTACCCCAGTGTTATACAGTGACAGACCTTTCCCCACCAGTACTGAACCCCAGTGTTATACAGTGACAGACCCGTCCCCACAAGCACTGTACCCCAGTGTTATACAGCGACAGACCCGTCCCCACCAGTACTGTACCCCAGTGTTATACAGTGACAGACCTCTCCCCACCAGTACTGTACCCCAGTGTTATACAGCTACAGACCCGTCCCCACCAGGACTGTACCCCAGTGTTATACAGCAACAGACCCGTCCCCAAAAGTACTGTACCCCAGTGTTATACAGTGACAGACCCGTCCCCACCAGTACTGTACCCCAGTGTTATACAGCGACAGACCCGTCCCCACCAGTACTGTACCCCAGTGTAAACCAGTGACAGACCCGTCCCCACCAGTACTGTACCCCAGGGTTATACAGCGACAGACCCGTCCCCACCACTACTGTACCCCAGTGTTATACAGTGACAGACCCGTCCCCACCAGTACTGTACCCCAGTGTTATACAGCGACAGACCCGTCCCCACCAGTACTGTACCCCAGTGTAAACCAGTGACAGACCCGTCCCCACCAGTACTGTACCCCAGTGTTACACAGTGACAGACCCGTCCCCACCAGTACTGTACCCCAGGGTTATACAGTGACAGACGTGTCCCCACCAGTACTGTACCCCAGTGTTATACAGCGACAGTCCCGTCCCCACCAGTACTGAACCCCAGTGTTATACAGTGACAGACCTCTCCCCACCAGCACTGTACCACAGTGTTGTACAGCGACAGACCACTCCCCACCAGTACTGTACCCCAGTGTTGGACAGCAACAGACCCGTCCCCACCAGTACTGTACCCCAGTGTTATACAGTGACAGACCGATCCCCACCAGTACTGTACCCCAGTGTTATACAGTGACAGACCCATCCCCACCCCTACTGTGCCCCAGTGATATACAGCGACAGTCCCGTCCCCACCAGTACTGTACCCCAGGGTTATACAGCGACAGACCCGTCCCCAACAGTACTGTACCCCAGTGTTATACAGTGACAGACCCATCCCCACCAGTACTGTCCCCCAGTGTTATACAGCGACAGACCCATCCCCACCAGTACTATAACCCAGTGTTATACAGCGACAGACCTGTCCCCACCAGTACTGTACCCCAGTGTTATTCAGTGACAGACCTATCCCGACCTTGACTGTACCCCAGTGTTATACAGCGACAGACCCAGCCCCACCCCTATTGTGACACAGTGATGTACAGCGATAGTCCTGTCCCCACCAGTACTGTATCCCAGTGTTATACAGCGACAGACCCGTCCCCACCAGCACTGTACCCCAGTGTTATACAGTGACAGACTCGTCCCCACCAGTACTGTACCCCAGTGTTAGATAGTGACAGACCCGTCACCAGCAGTACTGTACCCCAGTGTTATACAGTGACAGACCCGTTCCCACCAGTACTGTACCCCAGTGTTATACAGTGACAGACGTCTCCCCACCAGTACTGTACCCCAGTGTTATACAGTGACAGAACCGTCCCCACAAGCACTGTACCCCAGTGTTATACAGCGACAGACCCGTCCCCACCAGTACTGTACCCCAGTGTTATACAGTGACAGACCTCTCCCCACCAGTACTGTACCCCAGTGTTATACGGCGACAGACCCGTCCCCACCAGTACTGTACCCCAGTGTTATACAGCGACAGACCCGTCCCCACCAGTACTGTACCCCAGTGTTTATACAGCGACAGACCCGTCCCCACCAGTACTGTACCCCAGTGTTATACAGCGACAGTCCCGTCCCCACCAGTACTGTACCCCAGTGTTATACAGTGACAGACCTCTCCCCACCAGTACTGTACCACAGTGTTGTATAGCGACAGACCACTCCCCACCAGTACTGTACCCCAGTGTTGTACAGCAACAGACCCGTCCCCACCAGTACTGTACCCCAGTGTTATACAGTGACAGACCCATCCCCACCAGTACTGTACCCCAGTGTTATACAGCGACAGACCCGTCCCCACCAGTACTGTACCCCAGTGTCATACAGTGACAGACCCATCCCCACCCCTACTGTGCCCCAGTGATAGACAGCGACAGTCCCGTCCCCACCAGTACTGTACCCCAGTGTTATACAGCGACAGACCCGTCCCCAACAGTACTGTACCCCAGTGTTATACAGTGACAGACCCATCCCCACCAGTACTGTACCCCAGTGTTATACAGTGACAGGCCCATCCCGACCAGTACTGTACCCCAGTGTTATACAGTGACAGACCCATCCCGACCAGGACTGTACCCCAGTGTTATACAGCGACAGACCCAGCCCCACCCCTATTGTGACACAGTGATGTACAGCGACAGTCCTGACCCCACCAGTACTGAACCCCAGTGTTATACAGCGACAGACCAGTCCCCACCAGCACTGTACCCTGGTGTTATACAGTGACAGACATCTCCCCACCAGTACTGTACCCCAGTGTTATACAGTGACAGACCCCTCCCCACCAGTACTGTACCCCAGTGTTATACAGTGACAGACCCGTCCCCACCAGTACTGTACCCCAGTGTTATACAGTGACAGACCCGTCCCCACCAGTACTGTACCCCAGTGTTATACAGCGACAGACCCGTCCCCACCAGCACTATACCCTAGTGTTATTCAGTGACAGACCCGTCCCCACCAGTACTGTACCCCAGTGTTAGATAGTGACAGACCCGTCACCAGCAGTACTGTACCCCAGTGTTATACAGTGACAGACGTCTCCCCACCAGTACTGTACCCCAGTGTTATACAGCGACAGACCCGTCCCTACCAGTACTGTACCCCAGTGTTATACAGTGACAGACCTCTCCCCACCAGTACTGTACCCCAGTGTTATACAGTGACAGACCTCTCCCCACCAGTACTGTACCCCAGTGTTATACAGTGACAGACCCGTCCCCACAAGCACTGTACCCCAGTGTTATACAGTGACAGACTCGTCCCCACCAGTACTGTACCCCAGTGTTATACAGCGACAGACCCGTCCCCACCAGTACTGTACCCCAGTGTTATACAGCGACAGACCCGTCCCCACAAGCACTGTACCCCAGTGTTATACAGCGACAGACCCGTCCCCACCAGTACTGTACCCCAGTGTTATACAGTGACAGACATCTCCCCACCAGTACTGTACCCCAGTGTTATACAGTGACAGACTCGTCCCCACCAGTACTGTACCCCAGTGCTATACAGCGACAGACCCGTCCCCACCAGCACTGTACCCGTGTGTTATACAGTGACAGACTCGTCCCCACCAGCACTGTACCCCAGTGTTATACAGTGACAGAACCGTCCCCACAAGCACTGTACCCCAGTGTTATACAGCGACAGACCCGTCCCCACCAGTACTGTACCCCAGTGTTATACAGTGACAGACCTCTCCCCACCAGTACTGTACCCCAGTGTTATACGGCGACAGACCCGTCCCCACCAGTACTGTACCCCAGTGTTATACAGCGACAGACCCGTCCCCACCAGTACTGTACCCCAGTGTTTATACAGCGACAGACCCGTCCCCACCAGTACTGTACCCCAGTGTTATACAGCGACAGTCCCGTCCCCACCAGTACTGTACCCCAGTGTTATACAGTGACAGACCTCTCCCCACCAGTACTGTACCACAGTGTTGTACAGCGACAGACCACTCCCCACCAGTACTGTACCCCAGTGTTGTACAGCAACAGACCCGTCCCCACCAGTACTGTACCCCAGTGTTATACAGTGACAGACCCATCCCCACCAGTACTGTACCCCAGTGTTATACAGCGACAGACCCGTCCCCACCAGTACTGTACCCCAGTGTTATACAGTGACAGACCCATCCCCACCCCTACTGTGCCCCAGTGATAGACAGCGACAGTCCCGTCCCCACCAGTACTGTACCCCAGTGTTATACAGCGACAGACCCGTCCCCAACAGTACTGTACCCCAGTGTTATACAGTGACAGACCCATCCCCACCAGTACTGTACCCCAGTGTTATACAGTGACAGGCCCATCCCGACCAGTACTGTACCCCAGTGTTATACAGTGACAGACCCATCCCGACCAGGACTGTACCCCAGTGTTATACAGCGACAGACCCAGCCCCACCCCTATTGTGACACAGTGATGTACAGCGACAGTCCTGACCCCACCAGTACTGAACCCCAGTGTTATACAGCGACAGACCAGTCCCCACCAGCACTGTACCCTGGTGTTATACAGTGACAGACATCTCCCCACCAGTACTGTACCCCAGTGTTATACAGTGACAGACTCGTCCCCACCAGTACTGTACCCCAGTGTTATACAGCGACAGACCCGTCCCCACCAGCACTATACCCTAGTGTTATACAGTGACAGACCCGTCCCCACCAGTACTGTACCCCAGTGTTAGATAGTGACAGACCCGTCACCAGCAGTACTGTACCCCAGTGTTATACAGTGACAGACCCGTTCCCACCAGTACTGTACCCCAGTGTTATACAGTGACAGACGTCTCCCCACCAGTACTGTACCCCAGTGTTATACAGCGACAGACCCGTCCCTACCAGTACTGTACCCCAGTGTTATACAGTGACAGACCTCTCCCCACCAGTACTGTACCCCAGTGTTATACAGTGACAGACCTCTCCCCACCAGTACTGTACCCCAGTGTTATACAGTGACAGACCCGTCCCCACAAGCACTGTACCCCAGTGTTATACAGCGACAGACCCGTCCCCACCAGTACTGTACCCCAGTGTTATACAGCGACAGACCCGTCCCCACAAGCACTGTACCCCAGTGTTATACACCGACAGACCCGTCCCCACCAGTACTGTACCCCAGTGTTATACAGTGACAGACATCTCCCCACCAGTACTGTACCCCAGTGTTATACAGTGACAGACTCGTCCCCACCAGTACTGTACCCCAGTGCTATACAGCGACAGACCCGTCCCCACCAGCACTGTACCCGTGTGTTATACAGTGACAGACTCGTCCCCACCAGCACTGTACCCCAGTGTTATACAGTGACAGACTCGTCCTCACCAGTACTGTACCCCAGTGTTATACAGTGACAGACTCGTCCCCACCAGTACTGTACCCCAGTGCTATACAGCGACAGACCTGTCCCCACCAGTACTGTACCCCAGTGTTATACAGTGACAGACCTCTCCCCACCAGTACTGTACCCCAGTGTTATACAGTGACAGACCCGTCCCCAACAGTACTGTACCCCAGTGTTATACAGTGACAGACATCTCCACACCAGTACTGTACCCCAGTGTTATACAGTGACAGACTCGTCCCCACCAGTACTGTACCCCAGTGTTATACAGCGACAGACCCGTCCCCACCAGCAGTGTACCCTAGTGTTATACAGTGACAGACCCGTCCCCACCAGTACTGAACCCCAGTGTTATACAGTGACAGACCCGTCCCCACCAGTACTGAACCCCAGTGTTATACAGTGACAGACCCGTCCCCACCAAAACTGTACCCCAGTGTTACACAGTGACAGACCTGTCCCCACCAGTACTGTACCCCAAAGTTATACAGTGACAGACCCGTCCCCATCAGTACTGTACCCCAGTGTTATACAGTGACAGACCCATCCCCACCAGGACTGTACCCCAGTGTTATACAGTGACAGACCCGTCCCCACCAGTACTGTACCCCAGTGTTATACAGTGACAGACACGTCCCCATCAGTACTGTGCCCCAGTGTTATACAGTGACAGACCCATCCCCACCAGTACTGTACCCCAGTGTGATACAGTGACAGACCCGTCCCCACCAGTACTGTACCCCAGTGTTATACAGCGACAGACCCGTCCCCACCAGTACTGTACCCCAGTGTTATACAGTGACAGACCCGTCCCCACCAGTACTGTACCCCAGTGTTATACAGTGACAGACCCGTCCCCACAAGCACTGTACCCCAGTGTTAAACAGCGACAGACCCGTCCCCACAAGCACTGTACCCCAGTGTTATACAGCGACAGACCCGTCCCCACCAGTACTGTACCCCAGTGTTACACAGTGACAGACATCTCCCCACCAGTACTGTACCCCAGTGTTATACAGTGACAGACACGTCCCCACCAGTACTGTACCCCAGTGTTATACAGCGACAGACCCGTCCCCACCAGCACTGTACACCAGTGTTATACAGCGACAGACGTGTCCCCACCAGTACTGTACCCCAGTGTCATACCGCGACAGACCAGTCCCCAACAGTACTGTACCCCAGTGTTATACAGTGACAGACATCTCCACACCAGTACTGTACCCCAGTGTTATACAGTGACAGACTCGTCCCCACCAGTACTGTACCCCAGTGTCATACAGCGACAGACCCGTCCCCACCCCTATTGTGACACAGTGATGTACAGCGACAGCCCTGTCCCCACCAGTACTGTACCAGAGTGTTATACAGCGACAGACCCGTCCCCACCAGCACTGTACCACAGTGTTGTACAGCGACAGACCACTCCCCACCAGTACTGTACCCCAGTGTTGTAC
Source organism: Mustelus asterias (assembly GCF_964213995.1). Lineage (NCBI taxonomy): Eukaryota > Metazoa > Chordata > Chondrichthyes > Carcharhiniformes > Triakidae > Mustelus > Mustelus asterias. The sequence continues at coordinate 233,152 of NW_027590508.1, forward strand.
AGCAACAGACCCGTCCCCACCAGTACTGTACCCCAGTGTTATACAGCGACAGACACATCTCCACCAGTACTGTACCCCAGTGTTATACAGTGACAGACCTCTCCCCACCTGTACTGTACCACAGTGTTGTACAGCGACAGACCACTCCCCACCAGTACTGTACCCCAGTGTTGTACAGCAACAGACCCGTCCCCACCAGTACTGTACCCCAGTGTTATACAGCGACAGACCCGTCCCACCAGTACTGTACCCCAGTGTTATACAGTGACAGACCCAACCCCACCCCTCCTGTGCCCCCCTGATATACAGCGACAGTCCCGTCCCCACCAGTACTGTACCCCAGTGTTATACAGCGACAGACCCGTCCCCAACAGTACTGTACCCCAGTGTTATACAGTGACAGACCCATCCCCACCAGTACTGTACCCCAGTGTTATTCAGTGACAGACCCATCCCGACCAGGACTGCACCCCAGTGTTTTACAGCGACAGACCTGTCCCCACCAGTACTGTACCCCAGTGTTATTCAGTGACAGACCCTTCCCGACAAGGACTGTACCCCAGTGTTATACAGCGACAGACCCGTCCCCAACAGTACTGTACCCCAGTGTTATACTGTGACAGACATCTCCACACCAGTACTGTACCCCAGTGTTATACAGTGACAGAACCGTCCCCACAAGCACTGTACCCCAGTGTTATACAGCGACAGACCCGTCCCCACCAGTACTGTACCCCAGTGTGATACAGTGACAGACCTCTCCCCACCAGTACTGTACCCCAGTGTTATACGGCGACAGACCCGTCCCCACCAGTACTGTACCCCAGTGTTATACAGCGACAGACCCGTCCCCACCAGTACTGTACCCCAGTGTTTATACAGCGACAGACCCGTCCCCACCAGTACTGTACCCCAGTGTTATACAGCGACAGTCCCGTCCCCACCAGTACTGTACCCCAGTGTTATACAGTGACAGACCTCTCCCCACCAGTACTGTACCACAGTGTTGTACAGCGACAGACCACTCCCCACCAGTACTGTACCCCAGTGTTGTACAGCAACAGACCCGTCCCCACCAGTACTGTACCCCAGTGTTATACAGCGATGGACACATCTCCACCAGTACTGTACCCCAGTGTTATACAGTGACAGTCCCGTCCCCACCAGTACTGTACCCCAGTGTTATACAGCGACAGACCCATCCCCAACAGTACTGTACCCCAGTGTTATACAGTGACAGACCCATCCCCACCAGTACTGTACCCCAGTGTTATTCAGTGACAGTCCCATCCCGACCAGGACTGTACCCCAGTGTTATACAGCGACAGACCTGTCCCCACCAGTACTGTACCCCAGTGTTATTCAGTGACAGACCCATCCCGACCAGTACTGTACCCCAGTGTTATACAGCGACAGACCCAGCCCCACCCCTATTGTGACACAGTGATGTACAGCGACAGTCCTGACCCCACCAGTACTGAACCCCAGTGTTATACAGCGACAGACCCGTCCCCACCAGCACTGTACCCTGGTGTTATACAGTGACAGACATCTCCCCACCAGTACTGTACCCCAGTGTTATACAGTGACAGACTCGTCCCCACCAGTACTGTACCCCAGTGTTATACAGCGACAGACCCGTCCCCACCAGTACTGTACCCCAGTGTTAGATAGTGACAGACCCGTCACCAGCAGTACTGTACCCCAGTGTTATACAGTGACAGACCCGTTCCCACCAGGACTGTACCCCAGTGTTATACAGTGACAGACGTCTCCCCACCAGTACTGTACCCCAGTGTTATACAGTGACAGACCCGTCCCCAAGAGCACTGTACCCCAGTGTTATAGAGCGACAGACCCGTCCCCACCAGTACTGTACCCCAGTGTTATACAGTGACAGACCTCTCCCCACCAGTACTGTACCCCAGTGTTATACAGTGACAGACCTCCCCCCACCAGTACTGTACCCCAGTGTTATACAGTGACAGACCCGTCCCCACAAGCACTGTACCCCAGTGTTATACAGCGACAGACCCGTCCCCACCAGTACTGTACCCCAGTGTTATACAGCGACAGACCCGTCCCCACAAGCACTGTACCCCAGTGTTATACAGCGACAGACCCGTCCCCACCAGTACTGTACCCCAGTGTTATACAGTGACAGACATCTCCCCACCAGTACTGTACCCCAGTGTTATACAGTGACAGACTCGTCCCCACCAGTACTGTACCCCAGTGCTATACAGCGACAGACCCGTCCCCACCAGCACTGTACCCCAGTGTTATACAGTGACAGACTCGTCCCCACCAGCACTGTACCCCAGTGTTATACAGTGACAGACTCGTCCTCACCAGTACTGTACCCCAGTGTTATACAGTGACAGACTCGTCCCCACCAGTACTGTACCCCAGTGCTATACAGCGACAGACCTGTCCCCACCAGTACTGTACCCCAGTGTTATACAGTGACAGACCTCTCCCCACCAGTACTGTACCCCAGTGTTATACAGTGACAGACCAGTCCCCACAAGCACTGTACCCCAGTGTTATACAGTGACAGACCCGTCCCCACCAGCACTGTGCCCCAGTGAGATACAGCGACAGTCCCGTCCACACCAGTACTGTACCCCAGTGTTATACCGCGACAGACCCGTCCCCAACAGTACTGTACCCCAGTGTTATACAGTGACAGACATCTCCACACCAGTACTGTACCCCAGTGTTATACAGTGACAGACTCGTCCCCACCAGTACTGTACCCCAGTGTTATACAGCGACAGACCCGTCCCCACCAGCACTGTACCCTAGTGTTATACAGTGACAGACCCGTCCCCACCAGTACTGTACCCCAGTGTTATACAGTGACAGACCCGTCCCCACCAGTACTGAACCCCAGTGTTATACAGTGACAGACCCGTCCCCACCAGTACTGTACCCCAGTGTTACACAGTGACAGACCTGTCCCCACCAGAACTGTACCCCAGTGTTACACAGTGACAGACCTGTCCCCACCAGTACTGTACCCCAAAGTTATACAGTGACAGACCCGTCCCCATCAGTACTGTACCCCAGTGTTATACAGTGACAGACCCATCCCCACCAGGACTGTACCCCAGTGTTATACAGTGACAGACCCGTCCCCACCAGTACTGTACCCCAGTGTTATACAGTGACAGACACGTCCCCATCAGTACTGTGCCCCAGTGTTATACAGTGACAGACCCATCCCCACCAGTACTGTACCCCAGTGTGATACAGTGACAGACCCGTCCCCACCAGTACTGTACCCCAGTGTTATACAGCGACAGACCCGTCCCCACCAGTACTGTACCCCAGTGTTATACAGTGACAGACCCGTCCCCACCAGTACTGTACCCCAGTGTTATACAGTGACAGACCCGTCCCCACAAGCACTGTACCCCAGTGTTAAACAGCGACAGACCCGTCCCCACAAGCACTGTACCCCAGTGTTATACAGCGACAGACCCGTCCCCACCAGTACTGTACCCCAGTGTTACACATTGACAGACATCTCCCCACCAGTACTGTACCCCAGTGTTATACAGTGACAGACACGTCCCCACCAGTACTGTACCCCAGTGTTATACAGCGACAGACCCGTCCCCACCAGCACTGTACACCAGTGTTATACTGCGACAGACGTGTCCCCACCAGTACTGTACCCCAGTGTCATACCGCGACTGACCAGTCCCCAACAGTACTGTACCCCAGTGTTATACAGTGACAGACATCTCCACACCAGTACTGTACCCCAGTGTTATACAGTGAAAGACTCGTCCCCACCAGTACTGTACCCCAGTGTCATACAGCGACAGACCCGTCCCCACCCCTATTGTGACACAGTGATGTACAGCGACAGTCCTGTCCCCAACAGTACTGTACCAGAGTGTTATACAGCGACAGACCCGTCCCCACCAGCACTGTACCCCAGTGTTATACAGTGACAGACTCGTCCCCACCAGCACTGTACCCCAGTGTTATACAGCTACAGACCCGTCCCCACCAGTACTGTACCCCTGTGTTATTCAGTGACAGACCTATCCCGACCTTGACTGTACCCCAGTGTTATACAGCGACAGACCCAGCCCCACCCCTATTGTGACACAGTGATGTACAGCGACAGTCCTGTCCCCACCAGTACTGTACCCCAGTGTTATACAGCGACAGACCCGTCCCCACCAGCACTGTACCCCAGTGTTATACAGTGACAGACTCGTCCCCACCAGTACTGTACCCCAGTGTTAGATAGTGACAGACCCGTCCCCACCAGTACTGTACCACAGTGTTGTACAGCGACAGACCACTCCCCACCAGTACTGTACCCCAGTGTTGTACAGCAACAGACCCGTCCCCACCAGTACTGTACCCCAGTGTTATACAGCGACAGACACATCTCCACCAGTACTGTACCCCAGTGTTATACAGTGACAGACCTCTCCCCACCTGTACTGTACCACAGTGTTGTACAGCGACAGACCACTCCCCACCAGTACTGTACCCCAGTGTTGTACAGCAACAGACCCGTCCCCACCAGTACTGTACCCCAGTGTTATACAGCGACAGACCCAACCCCACTCCTACTGTGCCCCCCTGATATACAGCGACAGTCCCGTCCCCACCAGTACTGTACCCCAGTGTTATACAGCGACAGACCCGTCCCCAACAGTACTGTACCCCAGTGTTATACAGTGACAGACCCATCCCCACCAGTACTGTACCCCAGTGTTATTCAGTGACAGACCCATCCCGACCAGGACTGCACCCCAGTGTTTTACAGCGACAGACCTGTCCCCACCAGTACTGTACCCCAGTGTTATTCAGTGACAGACCCTTCCCGACAAGGACTGTACCCCAGTGTTATACAGCGACAGACCCGTCCCCAACAGTACTGTACCCCAGTGTTATACAGTGACAGACATCTCCACACCAGTACTGTACCCCAGTGTTATACAGTGACAGACTCGTCCCCACCAGTACTGCACCCCAGTGTTATACAGCGACAGACCCGTCCCCACCAGCACTGTACCCTCGTGTTATACAGTGACAGACCCGTCCCCACCAGTACTGTACCCCAGTGTTATACAGTGACAGACCCGTCCCCACCAGTACTGAACCCCAGTGTTATACAGTGACAGACCCGTCCCCACCAGTACTGTACCCCAGTGTTACACAGTGACAGACCTGTCCCCACCAGAACTGTACCCCAGTGTTACACAGTGACAGACCTGTCCCCACCAGTACTGTACCCCAAAGTTATACAGTGACAGACCCGTCCCCATCAGTACTGTACCCCAGTGTTATACAGTGACAGACCCATCCCCACCAGGACTGTACCCCAGTGTTATACAGTGACAGACCCGTCCCCACCAGTACTGTACCCCAGTGTTATACAGTGACAGACACGTCCCCATCAGTACTGTGCCCCAGTGTTATACAGTGACAGACCCATCCCCACCAGTACTGTGCCCCAGTGTGATACAGTGACAGACCCGTCCCCACCAGTACTGTACCCCAGTGTTATACAGCGACAGACCCGTCCCCACCAGTACTGTACCCCAGTGTTATACAGTGACAGACCCGTCCCCACCAGTACTGTACCCCAGTGTTATACAGTGACAGACCCGTCCCCACAAGCACTGTACCCCAGTGTTAAACAGCGACAGACCCGTCCCCACAAGCACTGTACCCCAGTGTTATACAGCGACAGACCCGTCCCCACCAGTACTGTACCCCAGTGTTACACAGTGACAGACATCTCCCCACCAGTACTGTACCCCAGTGTTATACAGTGACAGACACGTCCCCACCAGTACTGTACCCCAGTGTTATACAGCGACAGACCCGTCCCCACCAGCACTGTACACCAGTGTTATACAGCGACAGACGTGTCCCCACCAGTACTGTACCCCAGTGTCATACCGCGACAGACCAGTCCCCAACAGTACTGTACCCCAGTGTTATACAGTGACAGACATCTCCACACCAGTACTGTACCCCAGTGTTATACAGTGACAGACTCGTCCCCACCAGTACTGTACCCCAGTGTCATACAGCGACAGACCCGTCCCCACCCCTATTGAGACACAGTGATGTACAGCGACAGTCCTGTCCCCACCAGTACTGTACCAGAGTGTTATACAGCGACAGACCCGTCCCCACCAGCACTGTACCCCAGTGTTATACAGTGACAGACTCGTCCCCACCAGTACTGTACCCCAGTGTTATACAGCGACAGACCCGTCCCCACCAGTACTGTACCCCTGTGTTATTCAGTGACAGACCTATCCCGACCTTGACTGTACCCCAGTGTTATACAGCGACACACCCAGCCCCACCCCTATTGTGACACAGTGATGTACAGCGACAGTCCTGTCCCCACCAGTACTGTACCCCAGTGTTATACAGCGACAGACCCGTCCCCACCAGCACTGTACCCCAGTGTTATACAGTGACAGACTCGTCCCCACCAGTACTGTACCCCAGTGTTAGATAGTGACAGACCCGTCCCCACCAGTACTGTACCACAGTGTTGTACAGCGACAGACCACTCCCCACCAGTACTGTACCCCAGTGTTGTACAGCGACAGACCCGTCCCCACCAGTACTGTACCCCAGTGTTATACAGCGACAGTCCCGTCCCCACCAGTACTGTACCCCAGTGTTATACAGCGACAGACCCGTCCCCAACAGTACTGTACCCCAGTGTTATACAGTGACAGACCCATCCCCACCAGTACTGTAGCCCAGTGTTATTCAGTGACAGACCCATCCCGACCAGGACTGCACCCCAGTGTTTTACAGCGACAGACCTGTCCCCACCAGTACTGTACCCCAGTGATATTCAGTGACAGACCCTTCCCGACAAGGACTGTACCCCAGTGTTATACAGCGAGAGACCCAGCCCCATCCCTATTGTGACACAGTGATGTACAGCGACAGTCCTGTCCCCACCAGTACTGAACCCCAGTGTTTTACAGCGACAGACATCTCCCCACCAGTACTGTACCCCAGTGTTATACAGTGACAGAGTTGTCCCCACCAGTACTGTACCCCAGTGTCATACAGCGACAGACCCGTCCCCACCAGCACTGCACCCTAGTGTTATACAGTGACAGACCCGTTCCCACCAGTACTGTACCCCAGTGTTAGATGGTGACAGACCCGTCACCAGCAGTACTGTACCCCAGTGTTATACAGTGACAGACCCGTTCCCACCAGTACTGTACCCCAGTGTTATACAGTGACAGACCTCTCCCCACCAGTACTGTACCCCAGTGTTATACAGTGACAGACCCGTCCCCAAGTGCACTGTTCCCCAGTGTTATACAGCGACAGACCCGTCCCCACCAGTACTGTACCCCAGTGTTATACAGTGACACACCTCTCCCCACCAGTACTGTACCCCAGTGTTATACAGTGACAGACCTCTCCCCACCAGTACTGTACCCCAGTGTTATACAGTGACAGACCCGTCCCCACCAGTACTGTACCCCAGTGTTATACAGTGACACACCTCTCCCCACCAGTACTGTACCCCAGTGTTATACAGTGACAGACCTCTCCCCACCAGTACTGTACCCCAGTGTTATACAGTGACAGACCCGTCCCCACAAGCACTGTACCCCAGTGTTATACAGCAACAGACCCGTCCCCACCAGCACTGTACCCCAGTGTTATACAGTGACAGACGCATCCCCACAAGCACTGTACCCCAGTGTTATACAGCGATAGACCCGTCCCCACCAGCACTGTACCCCAGTGTTATACAGTGACAGACCCGTCCCCACAAGCACTGTACCCCAGTGTTATACCGTGACAGACCTCTCCCCACCAGTACTGTACCCCAGTGTTATACAGTGACAGACCCGTCCCCACTAGCACTGTCCCCCAGTGTTATACAGCAACAGACCCGTCCCCACCAGCACTGTACCCCAGTGTTATACAGTGACAGACGCATCCCCACAAGCACTGTACCCCAGTGTTATACAGCGACAGACCCGTCCCCACCAGCACTGTACCCCAGTGTTATACAGTGACAGACCCGTCCCCACAAGCACTGTACCCCAGTGTTATACAGCGACAGTCCCGTCCCCACCAGTACTGTACCCCAGTGTTATACAGCGACAGACCCGTCCCCACAAGCACTGTACCCCAGTGTTATACAGTGACAGACCCGTCCCCACAAGCACTGTACCCCAGTGTTATACAGCGACAGACCCGTCCCCACCAGTACTGTACCCCAGTGTTATACAGCGACAGACCCGTCCCCACAAGCACTGTACCCCAGTGTTATACAGCGACAGACCCGTCCCCACCAGTAATGTACCCCAGTGTTATACAGTGACAGACATCTCCCCACCAGTACTGTACCCCAGTGTTATACAGTGACAGACTCGTCCCCACCAGTACTGCACCCCAGTGTTATACAGCGACAGACCCGTCCCCACCAGCACTGTAGCCCAGTGTTATACAACGACAGACCTGTCCCCACCAGTACTGTACCCCAGTGTTATACAGTGACAGACCAGTCCCCACAAGCACTGTACCCCAGTGTTATACAGTGACAGACCCGTCCCCACCAGCACTGTGCCCCAGTGATATACAGTGACAGTCCCGTCCCCACCAGTACTGTACCCCAGTGTTATACCGCGACAGACCCGTCCGCAACAGTACTGTACCCCAGTGTTATACAGTGACAGACATCTCCACACCAGTACTGTACCCCAGTGTTACACAGTGACAGACTCGTCCCCACCAGTACTGTACCCCAGTGTTATACAGTGACAGACATCTCCACACCAGTACTGTACCCCAGTGTTATACAGTGACAGACCCGTCCCCACCAGTACTGTACCCCAGTGTTATACAGCGACAGACCCGTCCCCACCTGTACTGTACCCCAGTGTTATACAGTGACAGACCCATCCCCACCAGTACTGTACCCCAGTGTTATACAGTGACAGACCTCTCCCCACCAGTACTGTACCACAGTGTTATACAGTGACAGACCCGTCCCCACCAGTACTGTACCCCTGTGTTATACAGTGACAGACCTCTCCCCACCAGTACTGTACCCCAGTGTTATACAGTGACAGACCCGTCCCCACAAGCACTGTACCCCAGTGTTATACAGCGACAGACCCGTCCCCACCAGTACTGTACCCCAGTGTTATACAGTGACAGACCTCTCCCCACCAGTACTGTACCCCAGTGTTATACAGTGACAGACCTCTCCCCACCAGTACTGTACCCCAGTGTTATACAGTGACAGACCCGTCCCCACAAGCACTGTACCCCAGTGTTATACAGCGACAGACCCGTCCCCACCAGCACTGTACCCCAGTGTTATACAGCGACAGACGCGTCCCCACAAGCACTGTACCCCAGTGTTATACAGCGACAGACCCGTCCCCACAAGCACTGTACCCCAGTGTTATACAGCGACAGACCCGTCCCCACTAGTACTGTACCCCAGTGTTATACAGTGTCAGACCCGTCCCCTCCTGTACTGTACCCCAGTGTTATAAAGTGACAGACCCGTCCCCACCAGTACTGTACCCCAGTGTTATACAGTGACAGATCTGTCCCCACCAGCACTGTACCCCAGTGTTATACAGCGACAGACGCGTCCCCACAAGCACTGTACCCCAGTGTTATACAGCGACAGACCCGTCCCCACAAGCACTGTACCCCAGTGTTATACAGCGACAGACCCGTCCCCACCAGTACTGTACCCCAGTGTTATACAGTGACAGACCCGTCCCCTCCTGTACTGTACCCCAGTGTTATAAAGTGACAGACCCGTCCCCACCAGTACTGTACCCCAGTGTTATACAGCGACAGACCCGTCCCCACCAGTACTGTACCCCAGTGTTATACAGTGACAGACCATTCCCCACCAGTACTGTACCCCAGTGTTATACAGCGACAGACCCGTTCCCACCAGTACTGTACCCCACTGCTTTTACAGCGACAGACCCGTCCCCACCAGTCCTGTACCCCAGTGTTATACAGTGACAGAGCCATCCCCACCAGTACTGTACCCCAGTGTTATACAGCGACAGTCCCGTCCCCACCAGCACTGTACCCCAGTGTATTACATTGACAGACCCATCCCCAGCAGTACTGTACCCCAGTGTTATACAGCGACAGACCCATCCCCACCCCTACTGTGCCGCAGTGATATACAGTGACTGGCCCATCCCGACCAGTACTGTACCCCAGTGTTATACAGCGACAGTCCCGTCCCCACCAGTACTGTACCCCAGTGTTCCACAGTGACAGACCCAAACCCAACCAGTACTGTACCCCAGTGTTATACAGCGACAGACCCATCCTCACCAGTACTGTACCCCAGTGTTATACAGCAACAGACCCGTCCCCACCAGTACTGTAGCCCAGTGTTATACAGCGACAGACCCGTCCCCACCAGTAGTGTACCCCAGTGTTATACAGCGACAGACCTGCCCCCACCAGTACTGTACCCCAGTGTTATTCAGTGAGAGACCCAGCCCCACCCCTATTGTGACACAGTGATGTACAGCGACAGTCCTGTCCCCACCAGTACTGTACCCCAGTGTTATACAGCGACAGACCACTCCCCACCAGTACTGTACCCCAGTGTTGTACAGCGACAGACCACGCCCCACCAGTACTGTACCCCAGTGTTGAACAGCAACAGTCCCGTCCCCACCAGTACTGTACCCCAGTGTTATTCAGTGACAGAGCCATCCCCACCAGTACTGTACCCCAGTGTTATACAGCGACAGACCAGTCCCCACCAGTACTGTACCCCAGTGTTATTCAGTGACAGACGTATCCCGACCAGTACTGTACCCCAGTGTTATACAGCGACAGACCCAGCCCCACCCCTGTTGTGACACAGTGATGTACAGCGACAGTCCTGTCCCCACCAGTACTGTACCTCAGTGTTGTACAGCGAAAGACCACTCCCCACCAGTACTGTACCCCAGTGTTATACAGTGACAGACCCATCCCCACCAGTACTGTCCCCCAGTGTTATACAGTGACAGACCCATCCCCACCAGTACTATACCCCAGTGTTATACAGCGACAGACCTGTCCCCACCAGTACTGTACCCCAGTGTTATACAGCGACAGACCCAGCCCCAACCCTATTGTGACACAGTGATGTCCAGCGACAGTCCTGTCCCCACCAGTACTGTACCCCAGTGTTATACAGCGACAGACCCGTCCCCACCAGTACTGTACCCCTGTGTGATACAGCGACAGACCCGTCCCCACCAGGACTGTACCCCAGTGTAAAACAGTGACAGACCCGTTCCCACCTGTACTGTACCCCAGTGTTATACAGTGACAGACCTCTCCCCACCAGTACTGTACCCCAGTGTTATACAGTGACAGACCCGTCCCCACAAGCACTGTACCCCAGTGTTATACAGCGACAGACCCGTCCCCACCAGTACTGTACCCCAGTGTTCTACAGTGACAGACCCGTCCCCACCAGTACTGTACCCCAGTGTTATACAGCGACAGACCCGTCCCCACCAGTACTGTACCCCAGTGTTCTACAGTGACAGACCTCTCCCCACCAGTACTGTACCCCAGTGTTATACAGCGACAGACCCGTCCCCACCAGTACTGTACCCCAGTGTTATACAGCGACAGACCCGTCCCCACCAGTACTGTACCCCAGTGTTATACAGCGACAGACCCGTCCCCACCAGTACTGTACCCCAGTGTTATACAGCGACAGACCCAGCCCCACCCCTGTTGTGACACAGTGATGTACAGCGACAGTCCTGTCCCCACCAGTACTGTACCTCAGTGTTGTACAGCGAAAGACCACTCCCCACCAGTACTGTACCCCAGTGTTATACAGTGACAGACCCATCCCCACCAGTACTGTCCCCCAGTGTTATACAGTGACAGACCCATCCCCACCAGTACTATACCCCAGTGTTATACAGCGACAGACCTGTCCCCACCAGTACTGTACCCCAGTGTTATACAGCGACAGACCTGTCCCCACCAGTACTGTACCCCAGTGTTATACAGCGACAGACCCAGCCCCAACCCTATTGTGACACAGTGATGTACAGCGACAGTCCTGTCCCCACCAGTACTGTACCCCAGTGTTATACAGCGACAGACCCGTCCCCACCAGTACTGTACCCCTGTGTGATACAGCGACAGACCCGTCCCCACCAGGACTGTACCCCTGTGTGATACAGCGACAGACCCGTCCCCACCAGGACTGTACCCCAGTGTTATACAGTGACAGACCCGTCCCCACCAGTACTGTACCCCAGTGTTATACAGCGACAGACCCGTCCCCACCAGTACTGTACCCCAGTGTTATACAGTGACAGACCCGTCACCAGCAGAACTGTACCCCAGTGTAAAACAGTGACAGACCCGTTCCCACCTGTACTGTACCCCAGTGTTATACAGTGACAGACCTCTCCCCACCAGTACTGTACCCCAGTGTTATACAGTGACAGACCTGTCCCCACCAGTACTGTACCCCAGTGTTCTACAGTGACAGACCTCTCCCCACCAGTACTGTACCCCAGTGTTATACAGCGACAGACCCGTCCCCACCAGTACTGTACCCCAGTGTTATACAGCGACAGACCCGTCCCCACCAGTACTGTACCCCAGTGTTATACAGCGACAGACCCGTCCCCACCAGTACTGTACCCCAGTGTTATACAGTGACAGACCCGTCCCCACCAGTACTGTACCCCAGTGTTGTACAGCGACAGTCCCGTCCCCGCCAGTACTGTACCCCAGTGTTATACAGCGACAGACCCGTCCCCACCAGTACTGTACCCCAGTGTTATACAGCCACAGACCCGTCCCCACCAGTACTGTACCCCAGTGTTATACAGCGACAGACCCGTCCCCACCAGTACTGTACCCCAGTGTTATACAGCGACAGACCCGTCCCCACCAGTACTGTACCCCAGTGTTATACAGCGACAGACCCGTCCCCACCAGTACTGTACCCCAGTGTTATACAGCGACAGACCCGTCCCCACCAGTACTGTACCCCAGTGTTATACAGCGACAGACCCGTCCCCACCAGTACTGTACCCCAGTGTTATACCGCGACAGACCCGTCCCCACCAGTACTGTCCCCCAGTGTTGTACAGCGACAGTCCCGTCCCCACCAGTACTGTACCCCAGTGTTATACAGTGACAGACCCGTCCCCTCCTGTACTGTACCCCAGTGTTATAAAGTGACAGACCCGTCCCCACCAGTACTGTACCCCAGTGTTATACAGCGACAGACCCGTCCCCACCAGTACTGTACCCCAGTGTTATACAGTGACAGACCATTCCCCACCAGTACTGTACCCCAGTGTTATACAGCGACAGACCCGTTCCCACCAGTACTGTACCCCACTGCTTTTACAGCGACAGACCCGTCCCCACCAGTACTGTACCCCAGTGTTATACAGTGACAGAGCCATCCCCACCAGTACTGTACCCCAGTGTTATACAGCGACAGTCCCGTCCCCACCAGCACTGTACCCCAGTGTATTACATTGACAGACCCATCCCCAGCAGTACTGTACCCCAGTGTTATACAGCGACAGACCCATCCCCACCCCTACTGTGCCGCAGTGATATACAGTGACTGGCCCATCCCGACCAGTACTGTACCCCAGTGTTATACAGCGACAGTCCCGTCCCCACCAGTACTGTACCCCAGTGTTCCACAGTGACAGACCCAAACCCAACCAGTACTGTACCCCAGTGTTATACAGCGACAGACCCATCCTCACCAGTACTGTACCCCAGTGTTATACAGCAACAGACCCGTCCCCACCAGTACTGTAGCCCAGTGTTATACAGCGACAGACCCGTCCCCACCAGTAGTGTACCCCAGTGTTATACAGCGACAGACCTGCCCCCACCAGTACTGTACCCCAGTGTTATTCAGTGAGAGACCCAGCCCCACCCCTATTGTGACACAGTGATGTACAGCGACAGTCCTGTCCCCACCAGTACTGTACCCCAGTGTTATACAGCGACAGACCACTCCCCACCAGTACTGTACCCCAGTGTTGTACAGCGACAGTCCACGCCCCACCAGTACTGTACCCCAGTGTTGAACAGCAACAGTCCCGTCCCCACCAGTACTGTACCCCAGTGTTATTCAGTGACAGAGCCATCCCCACCAGTACTGTACCCCAGTGTTATACAGCGACAGACCAGTCCCCACCAGTACTGTACCCCAGTGTTATTCAGTGACAGACGCATCCCGACCAGTACTGTACCCCAGTGTTATACAGCGACAGACCCAGCCCCACCCCTGTTGTGACACAGTGATGTACAGCGACAGTCCTGTCCCCACCAGTACTGTACCTCAGTGTTGTACAGCGAAAGACCACTCCCCACCAGTACTGTACCCCAGTGTTATACAGTGACAGACCCATCCCCACCAGTACTGTCCCCCAGTGTTATACAGTGACAGACCCATCCCCACCAGTACTATACCCCAGTGTTATACAGCGACAGACCTGTCCCCACCAGTACTGTACCCCAGTGTTATACAGCGACAGACCCAGCCCCAACCCTATTGTGACACAGTGATGTACAGCGACAGTCCTGTCCCCACCAGTACTGTACCCCAGTGTTATACAGCGACAGACCCGTCCCCACCAGTACTGTACCCCAGTGTTCGATAGTGACAGACCCGTCACCAGCAGAACTGTACCCCAGTGTAAAACAGTGACAGACCCGTTCCCACCTGTACTGTACCCCAGTGTTATACAGTGACAGACCTCTCCCCACCAGTACTGTACCCCAGTGTTATACAGTGACAGACCCGTCCCCACAAGCACTGTACCCCAGTGTTATACAGCGACAGACCCGTCCCCACCAGTACTGTACCCCAGTGTTCTACAGTGACAGACCCGTCCCCACCAGTACTGTACCCCAGTGTTATACAGCGACAGACCCGTCCCCACCAGTACTGTACCCCAGTGTTATACAGCGACAGACCCAGCCCCACCCCTAGTGTGACACAGTGATGTACAGCGACAGTCCTGTCCCCACCAGTACTGAACCCCAGTGTTATACAGCGACAGACCCGTCCCCACCAGTACTGTACCCCAGTGTTATACAGCTACAAACCCGTCCCCACCAGCACGGTACCCTAGTGTTATACAGTGACAGACATCTCCCCACCAGTACCGTACCCCAGTGTTATACAGTGACAGACTCGTCCCCACCAGTACTGTACCCCAGTGTTATACAGCGACAGATCTGTCCCCACCAGTACTGTACCACAGTGTTATACAGCGACAGACCTGTCCCCACCAGTACTGAACCCCAGTGTTATACAGCGACAGACCCGTCCCCACCAGCACGGTACCCTAGTATTATACAGTGACAGACACCTCCCCACCAGTACTGTACCCCAGTGTTATACAGTGACAGACTCGTCCCCACCAGTACTGTACCCCAGTGTTATACAGCGACAGACCTGTCCCCACCAGTACTGTACCCCAGTGTTATTCAGTGACAGACCTGTCCCCACCAGTACTGTACCCCAGTGTTATTCAGTGACAGACCCGTCCCCACCAGTACTGTACCCCAGTGTTATACAGTGACAGACCCGTCCCCACCAGTACTGTACCCCAGTGTAATTCAGTGACAGACCTGTCCCCACCAGTACTGTACCCCAGTGTTATACTGTGACAGACTCGTCCCCACCAGTACTGTACCCCAGTGTTATACAGCGACAGACCTGTCCCGACCAGTACTGTACCCCAGTGTTATACAGCTACAGACCCAGCCCCACCCCTATTGTGACACAGTGATGTACAGCGACAGTCCTGTCCCCACCAGTACTGTACCCCAGTGTTATACAGCGACAGTCCTGTCCCCACCAGTACTGTACCCCAGTGTTATACAGCGACAGACCCGTCCCCACCAGTACTGTACCCCAGTGTTAGATAGTGACAGACCCGTCACCAGCAGTACTGTACCCCACTGTTATACAGTGACAGACCCGTTCCCACCAAAACTGTACCCCAGTGTTATAGTGACAGACCTCTCCCGACCAGTACTGTACCCCAGTGTTATACAGTGACAGACCCGTCCCCACAAGCACTGTACCCCAGTGTTATACAGCGACAGACCCGTCCCCACCAGTACTGTACCCCAGTGTTATACAGTGACAGACCTCTCCCCACCAGTACTGTACCCCAGTGTTATACAGCGACAGTCCCGTCCCCACCAGTACAGTACCCCAGTGTTATACAGTGACAGACCTCTCCCCACCAGTACTGTACCACAGTGTTGTACAGCGACAGATCACTCCCCACCAGTACTGTACCCCAGTGTTGTACAGCAACAGACCCGTCCCCACCAGTACTGTACCCCAGTGGTATACAGCGACAGACCCGTCCCCACCAGTACTGTACCCCAGTGTTATACAGTGACAGACACATCCCCACCCCTACTGTGCCCCAGTGATATACAGCGACAGTCCCGTCCCCACCAGTATTGTACCCCAGGGTTATACAGCGACAGACCCGTCCCCAACAGTACTGTACCCCAGTGTTATACAGTGACAGACCCATTCCCACCAGTACTATACCCCAGTGTAATATAGCGACAGACCTGTCCCCACCAGTACTGTACCCCAGTGTTATTCAGTGACAGAGCTATCCCGACCAGTACTGTACCCCAGTGTTATACAGCGACAGACCCAGCCCCACCCCTATTGTGACACAGTGATGTACAGCGACAGTCCTGTCCCCACCAGTACTGTACCCCAGTGTTATACAGTGACAGACCCGTCCCCACCAGCACTGTACCCCAGTGTTATACAGTGACAGACTCGTCCCCACCAGTACTGTACCCCAGTGTTAGATAGTGACAGACCCGTCACCAGCAGTACTGTACCCCTGTGTTATACAGTGACAGACCTCTCCCCACCAGTACTGTACCCCAGTGTTATACAGTGACAGACCCGTCCCCACAAGCACTGTACCCCAGTGCTATAGAGCGACAGACCCGTCCCCACCAGTACTGTACCCCAGTGTTATACAGCGACAGACCCGTCCCCACCAGTACTGTACCCCAGTGTTATACAGCGACAGACCCGTCCCCACCAGCACTGTACCCCAGTGTTATACAGCGACAGACCTCTCCCCAACAGTACTGTACCCCAGTGTTATACAGTGACAGACCTCTCCCCACCAGTACTGTACCCCAGTGTTATACAGTGACAGACCAGTCCCCACAAGCACTGTACCCCAGTGTTATACAGTGACAGACCAGTCCCCACAAGCACTGTACCCCAGTGTTATACAGTGACAGACCCGTCCCCACCAGCACTGTACCCAAGTGTTATACAGTGACAGACCCGGCCCCACCAGTACTGTACCCCAGTGTTATACAGCGACAGACCAGTCCCCACCAGTACTGTACCCCAGTGTTATACAGCGACAGACCCGTCCCCACCAGTACAGTACCCCAGTGTTATACAGTGACAGACCTCTCCCCACCAGTACAGTACCCCAGTGCTTTTACAGCGACAGACCCGTCCCCACCAGTACTGTACCCCAGTGTTATACAGCGACAGACCCGTCCCCACCAGTACTGTACCCCAGTGTTATACAGTGACAGACCCATCCCCACCAGTACTGTACCCCAGTGTTATACAGCGACAGACCCGTCCCCACCAGTACTGTACCCCAGTGTTATACAGTGACAGACCCATCCCCACCCCTACTGTGCCCCAATGATATACAGCGACAGTCCCGTCCCCACCAGTACTGTACCCCAGTGTTATACAGCGACAGACCCGTCCCCACCAGTACTGTACCCCAGTGTTATACAGTGACAGACCCATCCCCACCAGTACTGTACCCCAGTGTTATACAGTGACAGACCCATCCCCACCAGTACTGTACCCCAGTGTTATACAGCGACAGACCTGTCCCCACCAGTACTGTACCCCAGTGTTATTCAGTGACAGACCCATCCCGACCAGTACTGTACCCCAGTGTTATACAGCGACAGACCCAGCCCCACCCCTATTGTGACACAGTGATGTACAGCGACAGTCCTGTCCCCACCAGTACTGTACCCCAGTGTTGTACAGCGAAAGACCACTCCCCACCAGTACTGTACCCCAGTGTTGTACAGCAACAGACCCGTCCCCACCAGTATTGAACCCCAGTGTTATACAGCAACAGACCCGTCCCCACCAGTACTGTACCCCAGTGTTATACAGTGACAGACCGATCCCCACCAGTACTGTAGCCCAGTGTTATACAGCGACAGACCCGTCCCCACCAGTACTGTACCCCAGTGTTATACAGTGACAGACCCATCCCCACCCCTACTGTGCCCCAGTGATATACAGCGACAGTCCCGTCCCCACCAGTACTGTACCCCAGGGTGATACAGCGACAGACCCGTCCCCACCAGTACTGTACCCCAGTGTTATACAGTGACAGACCCATCCCCACCAGTACTGTCCCCCAGTGTTATACAGTGACAGACCCATCCCCACCAGTACTATACCCCAGTGTTATACAGCGACAGACCTGTCCCCACCAGTGCTGTACCCCAGTGTTATTCAGTGACAGACCGATCCCGACCAGGACTGTACCCCAGTGTTATACAGCGACAGACGCAGCCCCACCCCTATTGTGACACAGTGATGTACAGCGACAGTCCTGTCCCCACCAGTACTGTACCCCAGTGTTATACAGCGACAGACCCGTCCCCACCAGTACTGTACCCCAGTGTTATACAGCGACAGACCCGTCCCCACCAGTACTGTACCCCAGTGTTAGATAGTGACAGACCGGTCACCAGCAGTACTGTACCCCAGTGTTATACAGTGACAGACCCGTTCCCACCAGTACTGTACCCCAGTGTTATACAGTGACAGACAACTCCCCACCAGTACTGTACCCCAGTGTTATACAGTGACAGACCCGTCCCCACAAGCACTGTACCCCAGTGTTATACAGTGACAGACAACTCCCCACCAGTACTGTACCCCAGTGTTATACAGCGACAGACCCGTCCCCACCAGTACTGTACCCCAGTGTTCTACAGTGACAGACCTCTCCCCACCAGTACTGTACCCCAGTGTTATACAGCGACAGACCCGTCCCCTCCAGTACTGTACCCCAGTGTTATACAGCGACAGACCCGTCCCCACCAGTACTGTACCCCAGTGTTATACAGCGACAGTCCCGTCCCCACCAGTACTGTACCCCAGTGTTGTACAGCGACAGACCACTCCCCACCAGTACTGTACCCCAGTGTTGTACAGCAACAGACCCGTCCCCACCAGTACTGTACCCCAGTGTTATACAGCGACAGACACATCTCCACCAGTACTGTACCCCAGTGTTGTACAGCAACAGACCCGTCCCCACCAGTACTGTACCCCAGTGTTATACAGCGACAGACACATCTCCACCAGTACTGTAGCCCAGTGTGATACAGTGACAGACCCATCCCCATCAGTACTGTACCCCAGTGTTATACAGCGACCGACCCGTCCCCACCAGTACTGTACCCTAGGGTTATACAATGACAGACCCATCCCCACCCCTACTGTGCCCCAGTGATATACAGCGACAGTCCCGTCCCCACCAGTACTGTACCCCAGTGTTATACAGCGACATACCCGTCCCCAACAGTACTGTACCCCAGTGTTATACAGTGAAAGACCCATCCGCACCAGTACTGTACCCCAGTGTTATTCAGTGACAGACCCATCCCGACCAGGACTGTAACCCAGTGTTATACAGCGACAGACCTGTCCCCACCAGTACTGTACCCCAGTGTTATTCAGTGACAGACCCATCCCGACCAGGACTGTACCCCAGTGTTATACAGCGACAGACCCAGCCCCACCCCTATTGTGACACAGTCATGTCCAGCGACAGTCCCGTCCCCACCAGTACTGAACTCCAGTGTTATACAGCGACAGTCCGGTCCCCACCAGTACTGAACCCCAGTGTTATACAGCGACAGACCCGTCCCCACCAGTACTGTACCCCAGTGTTATACAGTGACAGACCTCTCCCCACCAGTACTGTACCCCAGTGTTATACAGCGACAGACCCGTCCCCACCAGTACGGAACCCCAGTGTTATACAGCGACAGTCCCGTCCCCACCAGTACTGTACCCCAGTGTTATACAGTGACAGACCCGTCCCCACCAGTACTGAACCCCAGTGTTATACAGCGACAGACCCGTCCCCACCAGCACGGTACCCTAGTGTTATACAGTGACACACATCTCCCCACCAGTACTGTACCCCAGTGTTATACAGTGACAGACTCGTCCCCACCAGTACTGTACCCCAGTGTTATACAGCGACAGACCCGTCCCCACCAGTACTGTACCCCAGTGTTATACAGTGACAGACTCGTCCCCACCAGTACTGTACCCCAGTGTTATACAATGACAGACTCGTCCCCACCAGTACTGTACCCCAGTGTTATACAGTGACAGACCCGTCCCCACCAGCACTGTACCCTAGTGTTATACAGTGACAGACCCGTCCCCACCAGTACTGTACCCCAGTGTTAGATAGTGACAGACCCGTTCCCACCAGTACTGTACCCCAGTGTTATACAGTGACAGACCTCTCCCCACCAGTACTGTACCCCAGTGTTATACAGTGACAGACCTCTCCCCACCAGTACTGTACCCCAGTGTTATACAGTGACAGACCTCTCCCCACCAGTACTGTACCCCAGTGTTATACAGTGACAGACCTCTCCCCACCAGTACTGTACCCCAGTGTTATACGGTGACAGACCCGTCCCCACAAGCACTGTACCCCAGTGTTATACAGCGACAGACCCGTCCCCACCAGTACTATACAGTGACAGACATCTCCCCACCAGTACTGTACCGCAGTGTTATACAGTGACAGACTCGTCCCCACCAGTACTGTACCCCAGTGTTACACAGCGACAGACCCGTCCCCACCAGCACTGTACCCCAGTGTTATACAGCGACAGACCTGTCCCCACCAGTACTGTACCCCAGTGTTATACAGTGACAGACCAGTCCCCACAAGCACTGTACCCCAGTGTTATACAGTGACAGACCCGTCCCCACCAGCACGGTATCCCAGTGTTATACAGCGACAGACCCGACCCCACCAGTACTGTACCCAGTGTTATACAGTGACAGACCTCTCCCCACCAGTACTGTACATCAGTGTTATACAGTGACAGACCTGTCCCCACCAGTACTGTACCCCAGTGTTATACAGCGACAGACCCGTCCCCACCAGTACTGTACCCCAGTGTTATACAGTGACAGACCTCTCCCCACCAGTACAGTACCCCAGTGCTTTTACAGCGACAGACCCGTCCCCACCAGTACTGTACCCCAGTGTTATACAGCGACAGACCCGTCACCACCAGTACTGTACCCCAGTGTTATACAGTGACAGTCCCATCCCCACCAGTACTGTACCCCAGTGTTATACAGCGACAGACCCGTCCCCACCAGTACTGTACCCCAGTGTTATACAGTGACAGACACGTCCCCACCAGTACTGTACCCCAGTGTTATACAGCGACAGATCCGTCCCCACCAGTACTGTACCCCAGGGTTATACAGTGACGGACCCGTCCCCACCAGTACTGTACCCCAGTGTTACACAGTGACAGACCCGTCCCCACCAGTACTGTACCCCAGGGTTATACAGCGACAGTCCCGTCCCCACCAGTACTGTACCCCGGTGTTATACAGCGACAGTCCCTTCCCAACCAGTACTGTACCCCAGTGTGATGCAGTGACAGACCCGTCCCCACCAGTACTGTACCCCAGTGTTATACAGTGAGAGACACAACCCCACCAGTACTGTACCCAACGGTGATACAGCGACAGACCCGTCCCCACCAGTACTGTCCCCCAGTGTTATACAGCGACAGTCCCGTCCCCACCAGTACTGTACCCCAGTATTATACAGTGACAGACCACTCCCCACCAGTACTGTACCCCAGTGTTGTACAGCAACTGACCCGTCCCCACCAGTACTGTACCCAGTGTTATACAGTGACAGACCTCTCTCCACCAGTATTGTACCCCAGTGTTATACAGCGACAGTCCCGTCCCCACCAGTACTGTACCCAGTGTTATACAGTGACAGACCTCTCTCCACCAGTACTGTACCCCAGTGTTATACAGTGACAGACCTCTCCCCACCAGTACTGTACGCCAGTGTTACACAGCGACAGACCTCTCTCCACCAGTACTGTACCCCAGTGTTGTACAGCGACAGACCTCTCCCCACCAGTACAGTACCCCAGTGTTATACAGCGACAGACCCGTCCCCACCAGTACTGTACCCCAGTGGTATACAGCGACAGATCCGTCCCCACCAGTACTGTACCCCAGTGTTATACAGCGACAGACCCGTCCCCACCAATACTGTACCCCAGTGTTATACAGCGACAGTCCCGTCCCCACCAGTACTGTACCCCAGTGTTATACAGTGACAGACCTCTCCCCACCAGTACTGTAGCTAAGTGTTGTACAGCGACAGACCACTCCCCACCAGTACTGTACCCCAGTGTTATACAGTGACAGACCCGTCCCCACCAGTACTGTACCCCAGTGTTGAACAGCAACAGACCCGTCCCCACCAGTACTGTACCCCAGTGTTATACAGCGACAGACCCGTCCCCACCAGTACTGCACCCCAGTGTTATACAGTGACTGACCCGTCACCAGCAGTACTGTACCCCAGTGTTATACAGCGACAGACCCGTCCCCACCAGTACTGTACCCCAGTGTTATACAGCGATAGACTCGTCCCCGCCAGTACTGTACCCCAGTGTTATACAGCGACAGACTCGTCACCACCAGTACTGTACCCCGGTGTTATACAGTGACAGTCCTGTCCCCACCAGTACTGTACCCCAGTGTTATACAGTGACAGTCCTGTCCCCACCAGTACTGTACCCCAGTGTTATACAGTGACAGTCCTGTCCCCACCAGTACTGTACCCCAGTGTTATACAGCGACAAACCCATCCCCACCTCTACTGTGCCCCAGTGTTATACAGTGACAGACCCGTCCCCACCAGTACTGTACCCCAGTGTTATACATTGAGAGACCCATCCCCACCAGTACTGTACCCCAGTGTTATACAGCGACAGACTCGTCACCACCAGTACTGTACCCCAGTGTTATACAGCGACAGACCCGTCCCCACCAGTACTGTACCCCAGTGTTATACAGTGAGAGACCCGTCCCCACCAGTACTGTACCCCAGTGTTATACAGCGACAGACCCGTCCCCACCAGCACGGTACCCTAGTGTTATACAGTGACAGACATCTCCCCACCAGTACTGTACCCCAGTGTTATACAGTGACAGACTCGTCCCCACCAGTACTGTACCCCAGTGTTATACAGCGACAGACCCGTCCCCACCAGCACTGTACCCTAGTGTTATACAGTGACAGACCCGTCCCCACCAGTACTGTACCCCAGTGTTAGATAGTGACAGACCCGTTCCCACCAGTACTGTACCCCAGTGTTATACAGTGACAGACCTCTCCCCACCAGTACTGTACCCCAGTGTTATACAGTGACAGACCTCTCCCCACCAGTACTGTACCCCAGTGTTATACGGTGACAGACCCGTCCCCACAAGCACTGTACCCCAGTGTTACACAGCGACAGACCCGTCCCCACAAGCACTGTACCCCAGTGTTATACAGCGACAGACCCGTCCCCACCAGTACTATACAGTGACAGACATCTCCCCACCAGTACTGTACCGCAGTGTTATACAGTGACAGACTCGTCCCCACCAGTACTGTACCCCAGTGTTACACAGCGACAGACCCGTCCCCACCAGCACTGTACCCCAGTGTTATACAGCGACAGACCTGTCCCCACCAGTACTGTACCCCAGTGTTATACAGTGACAGACCAGTCCCCACAAGCACTGTACCCCAGTGTTATACAGTGACAGACCCGTCCCCACCAGCACGGTATCCCAGTGTTATACAGCGACAGACCCGACCCCACCAGTACTGTACCCAGTGTTATACAGTGACAGACCTCTCCCCACCAGTACTGTACATCAGTGTTATACAGTGACAGACCTGTCCCCACCAGTACTGTACCCCAGTGTTATACAGCGACAGACCCGTCCCCACCAGTACTGTACCCCAGTGTTATACAGTGACAGACCTCTCCCCACCAGTACAGTACCCCAGTGCTTTTACAGCGACAGACCCGTCCCCACCAGTACTGTACCCCAGTGTTATACAGCGACAGACCCGTCACCACCAGTACTGTACCCCAGTGTTATACAGTGACAGTCCCATCCCCACCAGTACTGTACCCCAGTGTTATACAGCGACAGACCCGTCCCCACCAGTACTGTACCCCAGTGTTATACAGTGACAGACACGTCCCCACCAGTACTGTACCCCAGTGTTATACAGCGACAGATCCGTCCCCACCAGTACTGTACCCCAGGGTTATACAGTGACGGACCCGTCCCCACCAGTACTGTACCCCAGTGTTACACAGTGACAGACCCGTCCCCACCAGTACTGTACCCCAGGGTTATACAGCGACAGTCCCGTCCCCACCAGTACTGTACCCCGGTGTTATACAGCGACAGTCCCTTCCCAACCAGTACTGTACCCCAGTGTGATGCAGTGACAGACCCGTCCCCACCAGTACTGTACCCCAGTGTTATACAGTGAGAGACACAACCCCACCAGTACTGTACCCAACGGTGATACAGCGACAGACCCGTCCCCACCAGTACTGTCCCCCAGTGTTATACAGCGACAGTCCCGTCCCCACCAGTACTGTACCCCAGTGTTATACAGTGACAGACCACTCCCCACCAGTACTGTACCCCAGTGTTGTACAGCAACTGACCCGTCCCCACCAGTACTGTACCCAGTGTCATACAGTGACAGACCTCTCTCCACCAGTACTGTACCCCAGTGTTATACAGCGACAGTCCCGTCCCCACCAGTACTGTACCCAGTGTTATACAGTGACAGACCTCTCTCCACCAGTACTGTACCCCAGTGTTATACAGTGACAGACCTCTCCCCACCAGTACTGTACCCCAGTGTTACACAGCGACAGACCTCTCTCCACCAGTACTGTACCCCAGTGTTGTACAGCGACAGACCTCTCCCCACCAGTACAGTACCCCAGTGTTATACAGCGACAGACCCGTCCCCACCAGTACTGTACCCCAGTGGTATACAGCGACAGATCCGTCCCCACCAGTACTGTACCCCAGTGTTATACAGCGACAGACCCGTCCCCACCAATACTGTACCCCAGTGTTATACAGCGACAGTCCCGTCCCCACCAGTACTGTACCCCAGTGTTATACAGTGACAGACCTCTCCCCACCAGTACTGTAGCTAAGTGTTGTACAGCGACAGACCACTCCCCACCAGTACTGTACCCCAGTGTTGAACAGCAACAGACCCGTCCCCACCAGTACTGTACCCCAGTGTTATACAGCGACAGACCCGTCCCCACCAGTACTGCACCCCAGTGTTATACAGCGACAGACCACTCCCCACCAGTACTGTACCCCAGTGTTGAACAGCAACAGACCCGTCCCCACCAGTACTGTGCCCCAGTGTTATACAGTGACTGACCCGTCACCAGCAGTACTGTACCCCAGTGTTATACAGTGACAGACCTGACCCCACCAGTACTGTACCCCAGTGTTATACAGTGACAGACCCGTCACCACCAGTACTGTACCCCAGTGTTATACAGCGACAGACTCGTCCCCGCCAGTACTGTACCCCAGTGTTATACAGCGACAGACTCGTCACCACCAGTACTGTACCCCGGTGTTATACAGTGACAGTCCTGTCCCCACCAGTACTGTACCCCAGTGTTATACAGTGACAGTCCTGTCCCCACCAGTACTGTACCCCAGTGTTATACAGCGACAGACCCGTCCCCACCAGTACTGTACCCCAGTGTTATACAGTGACAGTCCTGTCCCCACCAGTACTGTACCCCAGTGTTATACAGCGACAAACCCATCCCCACCTCTACTGTGCCCCAGTGTTATACAGTGACAGACCCGTCCCCACCAGTACTGTACCCCAGTGTTATACAGTGAGAGACCCGTCCCCACCAGTACTGTACCCCAGTGTTATACAGCGACAGACTCGTCACCACCAGTACTGTACCCCAGTGTTATACAGCGACAGACCCGTCCCCACCAGTACTGTACCCCAGTGTTATACAGTGAGAGACCCGTCCCCACCAGTACTGTACCCCAGTGTTATACAGCGACAGACCCGTCACCAGCAGAACTGTACCCCAGTGTTATACAGTGACAGACTCGTCCCCACCAGTACTGTACCCCAGTGTTATACAGCGACAGACTCGTCCCCACCAGTACTGTACCCCAGTGTTATACAGTGACAGTCCTGTCCCCACCAGTACTGTACCCCAGTGATATACAGCGACAGACCCGTCCCCACCAGTACTGTGCCCCAGTGTTATACAGTGACGGATCCGTCCCCACCAGTACTGTACCCCAGTGTTATACAGTGACAGACCCGTCCCCACCAGTACTGTACCCCAGTGTTATGCAGTGACAGACCCATCCCCACCTCTACTGTGCCCCAGTGTTATACAGTGACAGACCCGTCCCCACCAGTACTGTACCCCAGTGTTATACAGTGAGACCCATCCCCACCAGTACTGTACCCCAGTGTTATACAGCGACAGACCCATCACCACCTCTACTGTGCCCCAGTGTTATACAGTGACAGACCCGTCCCCACCAGTACTGTACCCCAGTGTTATACAGTGAGAGTGAGAGACCCATCCCCACCAGTACTGTACCCCAGTGTTATACAGCGACAGACCCATCACCACCAGTACTGTACCCCAGTGTTATACAGTGACAGACCCGTCCCCACCAGTACTGTACCCCAGTGTTATACAGCGACAGACTCGTCCCCACCAGTACTGTACCCCAGTGTTATACAGTGACAGACCCGTCCCCACCAGTACTGTACCCCAGTGTTATACAGTGACAGACCCGTCCCCACCAGTACTGTACCCCAGTGTTATACAGCGACAGACTCGTCCCCACCAGTACTGTACCCCAGTGTTATACAGTGACAGACCCGTCCCCACCAGTACTGTACCCCAGTGTTATACAGCGACAGACTCGTCCCCACCAGTACTGTACCCCAGTGTTATACAGTGACAGTCCTGTCCCCACCAGTACTGTACCCCAGTGATATACAGCGACAGACCCGTCCCCACCAGTACTGTGCCCCAGTGTTATCCAGTGACAGACCCGTCCCCACCAGTACTGTACCCCAGTGTTATACAGTGACAGACCCGTCCCCACCAGTACTGTACCCCAGTATTATACAGTGACAGACCCATCCCCACCACTATCGTACCCCAGTGTTATACAGTGACAGACCTGTCCCCACCAGTACTGTACCCCAGTGTTCTACAGCGACAGACGTGTCCCCACCAGTACTGCACCCCAGTGTTATACAGTGACAGACCCGTCCCCGCCAGTACTGTACCCCAGTGTTATACAGTGACAGACCTGTCCCCACCAGTACTGTACCCCAGTGTTATACAGCAGCAGACACGTCCCCGCCAGTACTGTACCCCAGTGTTATACAGTGACAGACCCGTTCCCACCAGTACTGTTCTCCAGTGTTATACAGCGACAGACCCGTCCCCACCAGTACTGTACCCCAGTGTTATACAGTGACAGTCCTGTCCACACCAGTACTGTACCCCAGTGTTCTACAGTGACTGACCCGTCCCCACCAGTACTGTATCCCAGTGTTATACAATGACAGACCCATCCCCACCAGTACTGTACCCCAGTGTTATACAGTGACAGACCCATCCCCACCACTAACGTACCCCAGTGTTATACAGTGACAGACCTCTCCCCACCATGACTGCCCCCCAGTGTTATACAGCGACAGACCCATCCCCACCACTGACGTACCCCAGTGTTATACAGTAACTGACCCGTCCCCACCAGTACTGCACCCCAGTGTTATACAGTGACAGAACCATCCTCACCAGTACCGTACCGCAGTGTTCTACAGCGACAGACCCGTCTCCACCAGGACTGTACCCCAGTGTTATACAGTGACAGACCCGTCCCCACCACTATCGTACCCCAGTGTTATACAGTGACAGACCCGTCCCCACCAGTACTGTACCCCAGTGTTATACAGCGACAGACCTGTCCCCACCAGGACTGTACCCCAGTGTTGTTCCAGCGACAGACCCGTCCCCACCAATACTGTACCCCAGTGTTATACAGCGACAGACCCGTCCCCACCAGTACTGTACCCCAGTGTTATACAGCGACAGACCTGTCCCCACCAGGACTGTACCCCAGTGTTACACAGCAACAGACACATCCCCGCAGTACTGCACCCCAGTGTTCTACAGCGACAGGCCTGTCCTCACCAATACTGTACCCCAGTGTTATACAGCGACAGACCCATCCCCACGAGTACTGTACCCCAGTGTAATACTGTGACAGACCCGTCCCCACCAGTACTGTACCCCAGTGTTATACAGTGACAGACCCGTCCCCACCAGCACTGTACCCCAGTGTTATACAGTGACAGACCTCTCCCCACCAGTACTCTACCCCAGTGTTATACAGTGACAGAACTATCCCCCCCAGTACTGTACCCCAGTGTTATACAGCGACAGTCCCGTCCCCACCAGTACTGTACCCCAGTGTTATACAGTGACAGAACTATCCCCCCCAGTACTGTACCCCAGTGTAATACTGTGACAGACCCGTCCCCACCAGTACTGTACCCCAGTGTTATACAGCGACAGACCCATCCCCACCAGTACTGTACCCCAGTGTTATACAGTGATAGACCCATCCCCACCAGTACTGTAGCCCAGTGTTATACAGCGACAGACCCATCCCCACCACTACTGTGCCCCAGTGATATACAGTGACAGGCCCATCCCGACCAGTACTGTACCCCAGTGCTTTGCAGTGACAGACCTGTACTCACCAGTACTGTACCCCAGTGTTCGACTGTGACAGACCCGTCCCCGCCAGTACTGTACCCCAGTATTATACAGTGACAGACCCATCCCCACCACTACCGTACCCCAGTGCTATACAGCAAGAGAATCGTCCCCACAACAATTGTACCCCAGTGTTATACAGTGACAGACCCGTCCCCACCACTATCGTACCCCAGGGTTATACAGCGACAGACCTGTCCCCACCAGGACTGTACCCCAGTGTTGTTCCAGCGACAGACCCGTCCCCACCAATACTGTACCCCAGTGTTACACAGCAACAGACACATCCCCGCAGTCCTGCACCCCAGTGTTCTACAGCGACAGGCCTGTCCTCACCAATACTGTACCCCAGTGTTATACAGCGACAGACCCATCCCCACCAATACCGTACCCCAGTGTTATACAGTGACAGACCCGTCCCCACCAGTACAGTACCCCAGTGTTATACAGCGACAGACCCGTCCCCACCAGTACTGTGCCCCAGTGTTATACAGTGACAGACCTGTCCCCACCAGTACTGTATCCCAGTGTTATTCAATGACAGACCCATCCCCACCAGTACTGTAGCCCAGTGTTATACAGTGACAGACCCATCCCCACCACTAACGTACCCTAGTGTTATACAGTGACAGACCTCTCCCCACCATGACTGCCCCCCAGTGTTATACAGCGACAGACCCATCCCCACCACTAACGTACCCCAGTGTTATACAGTGACTGACCCGTCCCCACCAGGAATGTACCCCAGTGTTATACAGTGACAGACCCGTCCCCACCACTATCGTACCCCAGTGTTATACAGTGACAGACCCGTCCCCACCACTATCGTACCCCAGTGTTATACAGCGACAGACCTGTCCCCACCAGGACTGTACCCCAGTGTTACACAGCAACAGACACATCCCCACCAGTACTGTACCCCAGTGTTATACAGTGAGAGACCCGTCCCCACCAGTACTGTACCCCAGTGTTATACAGCGACAGACCCGTCACCAGCAGAACTGTACCCCAGTGTTATACAGTGACAGACTCGTCCCCACCAGTACTGTCCCCCAGTGTTATACAGTGACAGACCCGTCACCACCAGTACTGTACCCCAGTGTTATACAGCGACAGACTCGTCCCCACCAGTACTGTACCCCAGTGTTATACAGTGACAGTCCTGTCCCCACCAGTACTGTACCCCAGTGATATACAGCGACAGACCCGTCCCCACCAGTACTGTGCCCCAGTGTTATACAGTGACGGATCCGTCCCCACCAGTACTGTACCCCAGTGTTATACAGTGACAGACCTGTCCCCACCAGTACTGTACTGCAGTGTTATACAGTGACAGACCTGTCCCCACCAGTACTGTTCCCCAGTGTTATACAGCGACAGACCTGGCCCCACCAGTTCTGTACCCCAGTGTTATACAGTGACAGACCCGTCCCCACCAGTACTGTACCCCAGTGTTATGCAGTGACAGACCCATCCCCACCTCTACTGTGCCCCAGTGTTATACAGTGACAGACCCGTCCCCACCAGTACTGTACCCCAGTGTTATACAGTGAGACCCATCCCCACCAGTACTGTACCCCAGTGTTATACAGCGACAGACCCATCACCACCTCTACTGTGCCCCAGTGTTATACAGTGACAGACCCGTCCCCACCAGTACTGTACCCCAGTGTTATACAGTGAGAGTGAGAGACCCATCCCCACCAGTACTGTACCCCAGTGTCATACAGCGACAGACCCATCACCACCAGTACTGTACCCCAGTGTTATACAGTGACAGACCCGTCCCCACCAGTACTGTACCCCAGTGTTATACAGCGACAGACTCGTCCCCACCAGTACTGTACCCCAGTGTTATACAGTGACAGACCCGTCCCCACCAGTACTGTACCCCAGTGTTATACAGTGACAGACCCGTCCCCACCAGTACTGTACCCCAGTGTTATACAGCGACAGACTCGTCCCCACCAGTACTGTACCCCAGTGTTATACAGTGACAGTCCTGTCCCCACCAGTACTGTACCCCAGTGATATACAGCGACAGACCCGTCCCCACCAGTACTGTGCCCCAGTGTTATACAGTGACAGACCCGTCCCCACCAGTACTGTACCCCAGTGTTATACAGTGACAGACCCGTCCCCACCAGTACTGTACCCCAGTATTATACAGTGACAGACCCATCCCCACCACTATCGTACCCCAGTGTTATACAGTGACAGACCTGTCCCCACCAGTACTGTACCCCAGTGTTCTACAGCGACAGACGTGTCCCCACCAGTACTGCACCCCAGTGTTATACAGTGACAGACCCGTCCCCGCCAGTACTGTACCCCAGTGTTATACAGTGACAGACCTGTCCCCACCAGTACTGTACCCCAGTGTTATACAGCAGCAGACACGTCCCCGCCAGTACTGTACCCCAGTGTTATACAGTGACAGACCCGTTCCCACCAGTACTGTTCTCCAGTGTTATACAGCGACAGACCCGTCCCCACCAGTACTGTACCCCAGTGTTATACAGTGACAGTCCTGTCCACACCAGTACTGTACCCCAGTGTTCTACAGTGACTGACCCGTCCCCACCAGTACTGTACCCCAGTGTTATACAATGACAGACCCATCCCCACCAGTACTGTAGCCCAGTGTTATACAGTGACAGACCCATCCCCACCACTAACGTACCCCAGTGTTATACAGTGACAGACCTCTCCCCACCATGACTGCCCCCCAGTGTTATACAGCGACAGACCCATCCCCACCACTGACGTACCCCAGTGTTATACAGTAACTGACCCGTCCCCACCAGTACTGCACCCCAGTGTTATACAGTGACAGAACCATCCTCACCAGTACCGTACCGCAGTGTTCTACAGCGACAGACCCGTCTCCACCAGGACTGTACCCCAGTGTTATACAGTGACAGACCCGTCCCCACCACTATCGTACCCCAGTGTTATACAGTGACAGACCCGTCCCCACCAGTACTGTACCCCAGTGTTATACAGCGACAGACCTGTCCCCACCAGGACTGTACCCCAGTGTTGTTCCAGCGACAGACCCGTCCCCACCAATACTGTACCCCAGTGTTATACAGCGACAGACCCGTCCCCACCAGTACTGTACCCCAGTGTTATACAGCGACAGACCCATCCCCACGAGTACTGTACCCCAGTGTAATACTGTGACAGACCCGTCCCCACCAGTACTGTACCCCAGTGTTATACAGTGACAGACCCGTCCCCACCAGCACTGTACCCCAGTGTTATACAGTGACAGACCTCTCCCCACCAGTACTCTACCCCAGTGTTATACAGTGACAGAACTATCCCCCCCAGTACTGTACCCCAGTGTTATACAGCGACAGTCCCGTCCCCACCAGTACTGTACCCCAGTGTTATACAGTGACAGAACTATCCCCCCCAGTACTGTGCCCCAGTGTAATACTGTGACAGACCCGTCCCCACCAGTACTGTACCCCAGTGTTATACAGCGACAGACCCATCCCCACCAGTACTGTACCCCAGTGTTATACAGTGATAGACCCATCCCCACCAGTACTGTAGCCCAGTGTTATACAGCGACAGACCCATCCCCACCACTACTGTGCCCCAGTGATATACAGTGACAGGCCCATCCCGACCAGTACTGTACCCCAGTGCTTTGCAGTGACAGACCTGTACTCACCAGTACTGTACCCCAGTGTTCGACAGTGACAGACCCGTCCCCGCCAGTACTGTACCCCAGTATTATACAGTGACAGACCCATCCCCACCACTACCGTACCCCAGTGCTATACAGCAAGAGAATCGTCCCCACAACAATTGTACCCCAGTGTTCTACAGCGACAGACCCGTCTCCACCAGGACTGTACCCCAGTGTTATACAGTGACAGACCCGTCCCCACCACTATCGTACCCCAGGGTTATACAGCGACAGACCTGTCCCCACCAGGACTGTACCCCAGTGTTGTTCCAGCGACAGACCCGTCCCCACCAATACTGTACCCCAGTGTTACACAGCAACAGACACATCCCCGCAGTCCTGCACCCCAGTGTTCTACAGCGACAGGCCTGTCCTCACCAATACTGTACCCCAGTGTTATACAGCGACAGACCCATCCCCACCAATACCGTACCCCAGTGTTATACAGTGACAGACCCGTCCCCACCAGTACAGTACCCCAGTGTTATACAGCGACAGACCCGTCCCCACCAGTACTGTGCCCCAGTGTTATACAGTGACAGACCTGTCCCCACCAGTACTGTATCCCAGTGTTATTCAATGACAGACCCATCCCCACCAGTACTGTAGCCCAGTGTTATACAGTGACAGACCCATCCCCACCACTAACGTACCCTAGTGTTATACAGTGACAGACCTCTCCCCACCATGACTGCCCCCCAGTGTTATACAGCGACAGACCCATCCCCACCACTAACGTACCCCAGTGTTATACAGTGACTGACCCGTCCCCACCAGGAATGTACCCCAGTGTTATACAGTGACAGACCCGTCCCCACCACTATCGTACCCCAGTGTTATACAGTGACAGACCCGTCCCCACCACTATCGTACCCCAGTGTTATACAGCGACAGACCTGTCCCCACCAGTACTGTACCCCAGTGTTATACAGCGACAGACCCATCCCCACCAGTACTGTACCCCAGTGTTATACAGCGACAGACCCGTCCCCACCAGTACTGTGCCCCAGTGTTATACAGTGACAGACCCGTCCACAACAGTACTGTACCCCAGTGTTATACAGTGACAGACCCGTCCCCACCAATACTGTACCCCAGAGTTATACAGTGACAGACCCGTCCCCACCAGTACTGTACCCGAGTGTTATACAGTGACAGACCCGTCCCCACCAGTACTGTACCCCAGTGTTATACAGCGACAGACCCGTCCCCACCAGTACTGTGCCCCAGTGTTATACAGTGACAGACCCGTCCCCAACAGTACTGTACCCCAGTGTTATACAGTGACAGACCCGTCCCCACCAATACTGTACCCCAGAGTTATACAGTGACAGACCCGTCCCCACCAGTACTGTACCCCAGTGTTATACAGTGACAGACCCATCCCCACCCCTACTGTGCCCCAGTGATATACAGCGACAGTCCCGTCCCCACCAGTATTGTACCCCAGGGTTATACAGCGACAGACCCGTCCCCAACAGTACTGTACCCCAGTGTTATACAGTGACAGACCCATTCCCACCAGTACTATACCCCAGTGTAATATAGCGACAGACCTGTCCCCACCAGTACTGTACCCCAGTGTTATTCAGTGACAGAGCTATCCCGACCAGTACTGTACCCCAGTGTTATACAGCGACAGACCCAGCCCCACCCCTATTGTGACACAGTGATGTACAGCGACAGTCCTGTCCCCACCAGTACTGTACCCCAGTGTTATACAGTGACAGACCCGTCCCCACCAGCACTGTACCCCAGTGTTATACAGTGACAGACTCGTCCCCACCAGTACTGTACCCCAGTGTTAGATAGTGACAGACCCGTCACCAGCAGTACTGTACCCCTGTGTTATACAGTGACAGACCTCTCCCCACCAGTACTGTACCCCAGTGTTATACAGTGACAGACCCGTCCCCACAAGCACTGTACCCCAGTGCTATAGAGCGACAGACCCGTCCCCACCAGTACTGTACCCCAGTGTTATACAGCGACAGACCCGTCCCCACCAGTACTGTACCCCAGTGTTATACAGCGACAGACCCGTCCCCACCAGCACTGTACCCCAGTGTTATACAGCGACAGACCTGTCCCCAACAGTACTGTACCCCAGTGTTATACAGTGACAGACCTCTCCCCACCAGTACTGTACCCCAGTGTTATACAGTGACAGACCAGTCCCCACAAGCACTGTACCCCAGTGTTATACAGTGACAGACCAGTCCCCACAAGCACTGTACCCCAGTGTTATACAGTGACAGACCCGTCCCCACCAGCACTGTACCCAAGTGTTATACAGTGACAGACCCGGCCCCACCAGTACTGTACCCCAGTGTTATACAGCGACAGACCAGTCCCCACCAGTACTGTACCCCAGTGTTATACAGCGACAGACCCGTCCCCACCAGTACTGTACCCCAGTGTTATACAGTGACAGACCTCTCCCCACCAGTACAGTACCCCAGTGCTTTTACAGCGACAGACCCGTCCCCACCAGTACTGTACCCCAGTGTTATACAGCGACAGACCCGTCCCCACCAGTACTGTACCCCAGTGTTATACAGTGACAGACCCATCCCCACCAGTACTGTACCCCAGTGTTATACAGCGACAGACCCGTCCCCACCAGTACTGTACCCCAGTGTTATACAGTGACAGACCCATCCCCACCCCTACTGTGCCCCAATGATATACAGCGACAGTCCCGTCCCCACCAGTACTGTACCCCAGTGTTATACAGCGACAGACCCGTCCCCAACAGTACTGTACCCCAGTGTTATACAGTGACAGACCCATCCCCACCAGTACTGTACCCCAGTGTTATACAGTGACAGACCCATCCCCACCAGTACTGTACCCCAGTGTTATACAGCGACAGACCTGTCCCCACCAGTACTGTACCCCAGTGTTATACAGCGACAGACCCATCCCCACCAGTATTGTACCCCAGTGTTACACAGCGACAGACCCGTCCCCACCAGTACTGTACCCCAGTGTTATACAGCGACAGACCCGTCCCCACCAGTACTGTACGCCAGTGTTATACAGTGACAGACCCGTCCCCACCACTATCGTACCCAAGTGTTATACAGCGCCAGACCCGTCCCCACCACTACCGTACCCCAGTGTTATACAGCGACAGACCCGTCCCCAACAGTACTGTACCCCAGTGTTATACAGCGACAGACCCGTCCCCACCAGTACTGTACCCCAGTGTTATACAGCGACAGACCCGTCCCCACCAGTACTGTACCCCAGTGTTATACAGCGACAGACCTGTCCTCACCAGTACTGTACCCCAGTGTTATACAGTGACGGACATGTCCTCACCAGTACTGTACCCCAGTGTTATACAGCAACAGAATCGTCCCCACCAGTACTGTACCCCAGTGTTATACAGCGACAGACCCGTCCCCACCAGTACTGTACCCCAGTGTTATACACCGACAGACCCATCCCCACCAGTACTGTACCCCAGTGTTATACAGCGACAGACCCGACCCCACCAGTACTGTACCCCAGTGTTATACAGCGACAGACCCATCCCCACCAGTATTGTACCCCAGTGTTACACAGTGACAGACCCATCCCCACCAGGACTGTACCCCAGTGTTACACAGCGACAGACCTGTACTGTACCCCAGTGTAATACAGCGACAGACCTGTCCCCACCAGTACTGTACCCCAGTGTTATACAGCGACAGACCCATCCCCACCAGTACTGTACCCCAGTGTTATACAGTGACAGACTCATCCCCACCAGTACTGTCCCCCACTGTTCAACAGAAACAGACCCGTCCCCACCAGTACTGTACCCCAGTGTTATACAGAGACAGACCCGTCCCCAACAGTACTGTACCCCAGTGTTATACAGTGACAGACCAGTCCCCACCATTACTGTACCCCAGTGTTATACAGCGACAGACCCGTCCCCACCAGTACTGTACCCCAGTGTTATACAGTGACAGACCAGTCCCCACCATTACTGTACCCCAGTGTTATACAGTGACAGACCCGTCCCCACCACTATCGTACCCAAGTGTTATACAGTGACAGACCCGTCCCCACCACTACCGTACCCCAGTGTTATACAGCGACAGACCCGTCCCCAACAGTACTGTACCCCAGTGTTATACAGCGACAGACCCGTCCCCACCAGTACTGTACCCCAGTGTTATACAGCGACAGACCCGTCCCCACCAGTACTGTACCCCAGTGTTATACAGCGACAGACCTGTCCTCACCAGTACTGTACCCCAGTGTTATACAGTGACGGACATGTCCTCACCAGTACTGTACCCCAGTGTTATACAGCAACAGAATCGTCCCCACCAGTACTGTACCCCAGTGTTATACAGCGACCGACCCGTCCCCACCAGTACTGTACCCCAGTGTTATACAGTGACAGACCTGTCCTCACCAGTACTGTACCCCAGTGTTATACAGTGACGGACCTGTCCTCACCAGTACTGTACCCCAGTGTTATACAGTGACAGACCCATCCCCACCAGTACTGTACCCCAGTGTGATACAGTGACAGACCCGTCCCCTCCAGTACTGTACCCCAGTGTTCTACAGCGACAGACCTGTCCTCACCAGTACTGTACCCCAGTGTTATACAGCGACAGATCCGTCCCCACCAGTACTGTACCCCAGTGTTATACAGTGACAGACCTGTCCCCACCAGTACTGCACCCCAGTGTTATACAGTGACAGACCCGTTCCCACCAGTACTGCACCCCAGTGTTATACAGTGACAGACCCGTCCCCACCAGTACTGCACCCCAGTGTTATACAGCGACAGACCCATCCCCACCTCGACTGTGCCCCAGTGATATACAGTGACAGGCCCATCCCGACCAGTACTGTACCCCAGTGTTATACAGCGACAGACCCGTCCCCACCAGTACTGCACCCCAGTGTTATACAGCGACAGACCCATCCCCACCTCTACTGTGCCCCAGTGTTATACAGCGACAGACCCATCCCCACCTCTACTGTGCCCCAGTGTTATACAGCGACAGACCCATCCCCACCTCGACTGTGCCCCAGTGATATACAGTGACAGACCCGTCCCCACCAGCACTGTACCCCAGTGTTATACAGTGACAGGCCCATCCCGACCAGTACTGTACCCCAGTGTTATACAGTGACAGACCCGTCCCCACCAGTACTGCACCCCAGTGTTATACAATGACAGACCCGTCCCCACCAGTACTGCACCCCAGTGTTATACAGTGACAGACCCGTCCCCACCAGTACTGTACCCCTGTGTTATACAGCAACAGACCCGTCCCCACCAGTACTGTACCCCAGTGTTCTACAGCGACAGACCTGTCCTCACCAGTACTGTACCCCAGTGTTATACAGTGACAGACCCGTCCCCGCCAGTACTGTACCCCAGTGATATACAGTGACAGACCCGTCCCCACCAGTACTGTACCCCAGTGTGATACAGCGACAGACTCGTCCCCGCCAGTACTGTACCCCAGTCTTGTACAGTGACAGTCCTGTCCCCACCAGTACTGTACCCCAGTGTTATACAGAGACAGACCCGTTTCCACCAGTACTGTACCCCAGTGTTATACAGCGACAGACCCGTCCCCATCAGTACTGTACCCCAGTGTTATACAGCATCAGACCCGTCCCCACCAGTACTGTACTCCAGTGTTATACAGCGACAGACCCGTCCCCATCAGTACTGTACCCCAGTGTTCTACAGCGACAGACCTGTCCTCACCAGTACTGTACCCCAGTGTTATACAGTGACAGACTCTTCCCCATCAGTACTGTACCCCAGTGTTCTCCAGCGACAGACCCGTCCCTACCAGTACTGTACCCCAGTGATATACAGTGACAGACCCATCCCGACCAGTACTGTACCCCAGTGTTATACAGCGACAGACCCG
This sequence comes from Mustelus asterias, assembly GCF_964213995.1. Classification (NCBI taxonomy): domain Eukaryota; kingdom Metazoa; phylum Chordata; class Chondrichthyes; order Carcharhiniformes; family Triakidae; genus Mustelus; species Mustelus asterias. The sequence goes on from NW_027590508.1 coordinate 271,858, forward strand.
TCCCCACCAGTACTGTACCCCAGTGTTATACAGTGACAGACCCGTCCCCACCAGTACTGTACCCCAGTGATATACAGTGACAGACCCGTCCCCACCAGTACTGTACTCCAGTGTTATACAGCGACAGACCCGTCCCCATCAGTACTGTACCCCAGTGTTATAAAGTGACAGACCCGTCCCTACCAGTACTGTACCCCAGTGTTATACAGTGACAGACCCATCCCCATCAGTACTGTACCCCAGTGTTATACAGCGACAGACCCGTCCCCTCCAGTACTGTACCCCAGTGATATACAGTGACAGACCCGTCCCCACCAGTACTGTACCCCAGTGTTAAACAGCGACAGACCCGTCCCCACCAGTACTGTACCCCAGTGATATACAGTGACAGACCTGTCCCCACCAGTACTGTACCCCAGTGTTATACAGCAACAGACCCGTCCCCACCAGTACTGTACCCCAGTGTTATACAGCGACAGACCCATCCCCACCTCTACTGTGCCCCAGTGATATACAGTGACAGGCCCATCCCGACCAGTACTGTACCCCAGTATTATACAGTGACAGACCCGTCCCCACCAGTACTGTACCCCATTGTTATAAAGTGACAGACCTGTCCTCACCAGTACTGTACCCCAGTGTTATACAGTGACGGACCCGTCCCCACCAGTACTGTACCCCAGTCCTCTACAGCGACAGACCTGTCCTCACCAGTACTGTACCCCAGTGTTATACAGTGACAGACCCGTCCCCACCAGTACTGCACCCCAGTGTTATACAGCGACAGACCCGTCCCCACCTCTACTGTGCCCCAGTGATATACAGTGACAGGCCCATCCCGACCAGTACTGTACCCCAGTGTTATACAGTGACAGACCCGTCCCCACCAGTACTGCACCCCAGTGTTCTACAGCGACAGACCCATCCCCACCTCTGCTGTGCCCCAGTGTTATACAGTGACAGACCTGTCCCCACCAGTACTGCACCCCAGTGTTATACAATGACAGGCCCGTCCCCACCAGTACGGCACCCCAGTGTTATACAGTGACAGACCCGTCCCCACCAGTGCTGTACCCCAGTGTTATACAGCAACAGACCCGTCCCCACCAGTACTGTACCCCAGTGTTCTACAGCGACAGACCTGTCCTCACCAGTACTGTACCCCAGTGTTATACAGTGACAGACCCGTCCCCACCAGTACTGTACCCCAGTGATATACAGTGACAGACCCGTCCCCACCAGTACTGTACCCCAGTGTGATACAGCGACAGACTCGTCCCCGCCAGTACTGTACCCCAGTCTTGTACAGTGACAGTCCTGTCCCCACCAGTACTGTACCCCAGTGTTATACAGTGACAGACCCGTTTCCACCAGTACTGTACCCCAGTGTTATACAGCGACAGACCCGTCCCCATCAGTACTGTACCCCAGTGTTAGAAAGTGAGAGACCTGTCCCCACCAGTACTGTACCCCAGTGTTAGACAGCGACAGACCCGTCCCCACCAGTACTGTACCCCAGTGTTATACAGCGACAGACCCGTCCCCACCAGTACTGTACCCCAGTGTTATACAGTGACCGACCTGTCCCCACCAGTACTGTACCCCAGTGTGATACAGCGACAGACCCGTCCCCACCAGTACTGTACCACAGTGTTAGACAGCGACAGACCCGTCCCCACCAGTACTGTACCCCAGTGTTATACAGCGACAGACCCGTCCCCACCAGTACTGCACCCCAGTGTTATACAGCGACAGACCCGTCCCCACCAGTACTGTACCCCAGTGTCATACAGCGACAGACCCGTCCCCACCAGTACTGTACCCCAGTGTCATACAGCGACAGACCCGTCCCCACCAGTACTGTACCCCATTGTTATAAAGTGACAGACCCGTCCCCACCAGTACTGTACCCCAGCGTTATACAGAGACAGACCCGTCCCCACCAGTACTGTACCCCAGTGTTATACAGCGACAGACCCGTCCCCACCAGTACTGTACCCCAGTGTTATACAGCGACAGACCCGTCCCCACCAGTACTGTACCCCAGTGTTATACAGCGACAGACCCGTCCCCACCAGTACTGTACCCCAGTGTTATACAGCGACAGACCCGTCCCCACCAGTACTGTACCCCAGTGTTATACAGCGACAGACCAGTCCCCACCAGTACTGTACCCCAGTGTTATACAGTGACAGACCCGTCCCCACCAGTACTGTACCCCAGTGTTACACAGTGACAGACCCGTCCCCACCAGTACTGTACCCAAGTGTGATACAGCGACAGACCCACCTCACCAGTACTGTACCCCAGTGTTATACAGCGACAGACCCGTCCCCACCAGTGCTGTGCCCCAGTGTTAAACAGCAACAGACCCATCCTCACCAGAACTGTACCCCAGTGCTATACAGTGACAGACCCGTCCCCACCAGTACTGTACCCCAGTGTTATACAGTGACAGACCAGTCCCCACCACTACTGTACCCCAGTGTTACACAGTGACAGACCCGTCCCCACCAGTACTGTACCCCAGTGTTACACAGTGACAGACCCGTCCCCACCAGAACTGTACCCCAGTGCTATACAGTGACAGACCCGTCCCCACCAGTACTGTACCCCAGTGTTATACAATGACAGACCTGTCCCCACCAGTACTGTACCCCAGTGTTATACAGTGACAGACCCGTCCCCATCAGTACTGTACCCCAGTGTTATACAGTGACAGACCTGTCCCCACCAGTACTGTACCCCAGTGTTATACAGCGACAGACCCGTCCCCACCAGTACTGTACCCCAGTGTTATACAGCGACAGACCCGTCCCCACCAGTACTGTACCCCAGTGTTATACAGCGACAGACCCGTCCCCACCAGTACTGTACCCCAGTGTTATACAGTGACAGACCTGTCCTCACCAGTACTGTACCCCAGTGTTATACAGCGACAGACCTGTCCTCACCAGTACTGTACCCCAGTGTTATACAGCGACAGACCTGTCCTCACCAGTACTGTACCCCAGTGTTATACAGCGACAGACCTGTCCTCACCAGTACTGTACCCCAGTGTTATACAGCGACAGACCCACCTCACCAGTACTGTACCCCAGTGTTATACAGCGACAGACCCGTCCCCACCAGTGCTGTGCCCCAGTGTTAAACAGCAACAGACCCATCCTCACCAGAACTGTACCCCAGTGCTGTACAGTGACAGACCCGTCCCCACCAGTACTGTACCCCACTGTTATACAATGACAGACCTGTCCCCACCAGTACTGTACCCCAGTGTTATACAGTGACAGACCCGTCCCCACCAGTACTGTACCCCAGTGTTATACAGTGACAGACCCATCCCCACCAGTACTGTACCCCAGTGTTATACAGTGACAGACCCGTCCCCACCAGTACTGTACCCCAGTGTTATACAATGACAGACCTGTCCCCACCAGTACTGTACCCCAGTGTTATACAGTGACAGACCCGTCCCCATCAGTACTGTACCCCAGTGTTAAACAGTGACAGACCTGTCCCCACCAGTACTGTACCCCAGTGTTCTACAGCGACAGACCCGTCCCCACCAGTACTGTACCCCAGTGTTATACAGCGACAGACCCGTCCCCACCAGTACTGTACCCCAGTGTTATACAGCGACAGACCCGTCCCCACCAGTACTGTACCCCAGTGTTATACAGTGACTGACCCGTCCCCACCAGTACTGTACCCCAGTGTTATACAGCGACAGACCTGTCCTCACCAGTACTGTACCCCAGTGATATACAGTGACGGACCCATCTCCACCAGTACTGTATCCCAGTGTTCTACAGCGACAGACCTGTCCTCACCAGTACTGTACCCCAGTGTTATACAGTGACAGACCCGTCCCCACCAGTACCGTACCCCAGTGTTATACAGTGACAGACCCGTCCGCACCAGTACTGTACCCCAGTGTTATACAGTGACAGATCCGTCCCCACCCAGTACTGTACCCCAGTGTTATACAGTGACAGACCTGTCCCCACCAGTACTGTACCCCAGTGTTATACAGAGACAGACCCGTCCCCAACAGTACTGTACCCCAGTGTTATACAGTGAGAGACCTGTCCTCACCAGTACTGTACCCCAGTGTTATACAGTGACAGACCAGTCCCCACCATTACTGTACACCAGTGTTATACAGCGACAGACCCGTCCCCACCAGTACTGTACCCCAGTGTTATACTGCGACAGACCCGTCCCCACCAGTACTGTACCCCAGTGTTATACAGCGACAGTCCTGTCACCACCAGTACTGTACCCCATTGTTATACAGTGACAGACCCGTCCCCACCAGTACTTTACTCCAGTGTTATAGAGCGACAGACCCGTCCCCACCAGTACTGTACCCCAGTGTTATACAGCGACAGACCTGTCCTCACCAGTACTGTACCCCAGTGTTATACAGTGACGGACCCATCTCCACCAGTACTGTACCCCAGTGTTATACAGTGACGGACCCATCTCCACCAGTACTGTACCCCAGTGTTATACAGTGACAGACCTGTCCCCACCAGTACTGTACCCCAGTGTTATACAGTGACAGACCCGTTTCCACCAGTACTGTACCCCAGTGTTATACAGCGACAGACCCGTCGCCATCAGTACTGTACCCCAGTGTTAGACAGTGAGAGACCTGTCCCCACCAGTACTGTACCCCAGTGTTAGACAGCGACAGACCCGTCCCCACCAGTACTGTACCCCAGTGTTATACAGCGACAGACCCGTCGCCATCAGTACTGTACCCCAGTGTTAGACAGTGAGAGACCTGTCCCCACCAGTACTGTACCCCAGTGTTAGACAGCGACAGACCCGTCCCCACCAGTACTGTACCCCAGTGTTATACAGCGACAGACCCGTCCCAACCAGTACTGTACCCCAGTGTGATACAGTGACCGACCTGTCCCCACCAGTACTGTACCCCAGTGTTATACAGCGACAGACCCGTCCCCACCAGTACTGTACCACAGTGTTTGACAGCGACAGACCCGTCCCCAACAGTACTGTGCCCCAGTGTTATACAGCGACAGACCCGTCCCCACCAGTACTGTACCCCAGTGTTATACAGCGACAGACCCGTCCCTACCAGTACTGTACCCCAGTGTCATACAGCGACAGACCCGTCCCCACCAGTTCTGTACCCCATTGTTATAAAGTGACAGACCCGTCCCCACCAGTACTGTACCCCAGCGTTATACAGTGACAGACCCGTCCCCACCAGTACTGTACCCCAGTGTTATACAGCGACAGACCCGTCCCCAACAATACTGCACCCCAGTGTTATACAGTGACAGACCCGTCTCCACCAGTACTGTACCCCAGTGTTATACAGTGACAGACCCCTCCCCACCAGTACTGTACCCCAGTTTTATACAGTGACAGACGCATCCCCACCAGTACTGTACCCCAGTGTTAAACAGCGACAGACCCGTCCCCACCAGTACTGTGCCCCAGTGTTAAACTGTGACAGACCCGTCCCCACCAGTACTGTACCCCAGTGTTATACAGTGACAGACCCCTCCCCACCAGTACTGTACCCCAGTTTTATACAGTGACAGACGCATCCCCACCAGTACTGTACCCCAGTTTTATACAGTGACAGACCCGTCCCCACCAGTACTGTACCCCAGTGTTATACAGTGACAGACCCGTCCCCACCAGTACTGTACCCCAGTGTTATACAGTGACAGACCCGTCCCCACCAGTACTGTACCCCAGTGTTATACAGTGACAGACCCGTCCCCACCAGTACTGTACCCCAGTGTTAATACAGTGACAGACCCGTCCCCACCAGTACTGTACCCCAGTGTTATACAGCGACAGACCCGTCCCCACCAGTACTGTACCCCAGTGTTAAACAGCGACAGACCCGTCCCCACCAGTACTGTGCCCCAGTGTTAAACCGTGACAGACCCGTCCCCACCAGTACTGTACCCCAGTGTTATACAGTGACAGACCCGTCCTCAACAGTACTGTACCCCAGTGTTATACAGTGACAGACCCGTCCCCACCAGTACTGTACCCCAGTGTTATACAATGACAGACCTGTCCCCACCAGTACTGTACCCCAGTGTTATACAGTGACAGACCCGTCCCCACCAGTACTGTACCCCAGTGTTATACAATGACAGACCTGTCCCCACCAGTACTGTACCCCAGTGTTATACAGTGACAGACCCGTCCCCATCAGTACTGTACCCCAGTGTTATACAGTGACAGACCTGTCCCCACCAGTACTGTACCCCAGTGTTATACAGCGACAGACCCGTCCCCATCAGTACTGTACCCCAGTGTTATACAGCGACAGACCCGTCCCCACCAGTACTGTACCCCAGTGTTATACAGCGACAGACCCGTCCCCACCAGTACTGTACCCCAGTGTTATACAGCGACAGACCCGTCCCCACCAGTACTGTACCCCAGTGTTATACAGTGACTGACCCGTCCCCACCAGTACTGTACCCCAGTGTTATACAGCGACAGACCTGTCCTCACCAGTACTGTACCCCAGTGATATACAGTGACGGACCCATCTCCACCAGTACTGTACCCCAGTGTTCTACAGCGACAGACCTGTCCTCACCAGTACTGTACCCCAGTGTTATACAGTGACAGACCCGTCCCCACCAGTACCGTACCCCAGTGTTATACAGTGACAGACCCGTCCGCACCAGTACTGTACCCCAGTGTTATACAGCGACAGACCTGTCCTCACCAGTACTGTACCCCAGTGATATACAGTGACGGACCCATCTCCACCAGTACTGTACCCCAGTGTTCTACAGCGACAGACCTGTCCTCACCAGTACTGTACCCCAGTGTTATACAGTGACAGACCCGTCCCCACCAGTACCGTACCCCAGTGTTATACAGTGACAGACCCGTCCCCACCAGTACTGTACCCCAGCGTTATACAGTGACAGACCTGTCCCCACCAGTACTGTACCCCAGTGTTATACAGAGACAGACCCGTCCCCAACAGTACTGTACCCCAGTGTTATACAGTGAGAGACCTGTCCTCACCAGTACTGTACCCCAGTGTTATACAGTGACAGACCAGTCCCCACCATTACTGTACACCAGTGTTATACAGCGACAGACCCGTCCCCACCAGTACTGTACCCCAGTGTTATACTGCGACAGACCCGTCCCCACCAGTACTGTACCCCAGTGTTATACAGCGACAGTCCTGTCACCACCAGTACTGTACCCCATTGTTATACAGTGACAGACCCGTCCCCACCAGTACTTTACTCCAGTGTTATAGAGCGACAGACCCGTCCCCACCAGTACTGTACCCCAGTGTTATACAGCGACAGACCTGTCCTCACCAGTACTGTACCCCAGTGTTATACAGTGACGGACCCATCTCCACCAGTACTGTACCCCAGTGTTATACAGTGACGGACCCATCTCCACCAGTACTGTACCCCAGTGTTATACAGTGACAGACCTGTCCCCACCAGTACTGTACCCCAGTGTTATACAGTGACAGACCCGTTTCCACCAGTACTGTACCCCAGTGTTATACAGCGACAGACCCGTCGCCATCAGTACTGTACCCCAGTGTTAGACAGTGAGAGACCTGTCCCCACCAGTACTGTACCCCAGTGTTAGACAGCGACAGACCCGTCCCCACCAGTACTGTACCCCAGTGTTATACAGCGACAGACCCGTCGCCATCAGTACTGTACCCCAGTGTTAGACAGTGAGAGACCTGTCCCCACCAGTACTGTACCCCAGTGTTAGACAGCGACAGACCCGTCCCCACCAGTACTGTACCCCAGTGTTATACAGCGACAGACCCGTCCCAACCAGTACTGTACCCCAGTGTGATACAGTGACCGACCTGTCCCCACCAGTACTGTACCCCAGTGTTATACAGCGACAGACCCGTCCCCACCAGTACTGTACCACAGTGTTTGACAGCGACAGACCCGTCCCCAACAGTACTGTGCCCCAGTGTTATACAGCGACAGACCCGTCCCCACCAGTACTGTACCCCAGTGTTATACAGCGACAGACCCGTCCCTACCAGTACTGTACCCCAGTGTCATACAGCGACAGACCCGTCCCCACCAGTTCTGTACCCCATTGTTATAAAGTGACAGACCCGTCCCCACCAGTACTGTACCCCAGCGTTATACAGTGACAGACCCGTCCCCACCAGTACTGTACCCCAGTGTTATACAGCGACAGACCCGTCCCCAACAATACTGCACCCCAGTGTTATACAGTGACAGACCCGTCTCCACCAGTACTGTACCCCAGTGTTATACAGTGACAGACCCCTCCCCACCAGTACTGTACCCCAGTTTTATACAGTGACAGACGCATCCCCACCAGTACTGTACCCCAGTGTTAAACAGCGACAGACCCGTCCCCACCAGTACTGTGCCCCAGTGTTAAACTGTGACAGACCCGTCCCCACCAGTACTGTACCCCAGTGTTATACAGTGACAGACCCCTCCCCACCAGTACTGTACCCCAGTTTTATACAGTGACAGACGCATCCCCACCAGTACTGTACCCCAGTTTTATACAGTGACAGACCCGTCCCCACCAGTACTGTACCCCAGTGTTATACAGTGACAGACCCGTCCCCACCAGTACTGTACCCCAGTGTTATACAGTGACAGACGCATCCCCACCAGTACTGTACCCCAGTTTTATACAGTGACAGACGCATCCCCACCAGTACTGTACCCCAGTTTTATACAGTGACAGACCCGTCCCCACCAGTACTGTACCCCAGTGTTATACAGTGACAGACCCGTCCCCACCAGTACTGTACCCCAGTGTTATACAGTGACAGACCCGTCCCCACCAGTACTGTACCCCAGTGTTATACAGTGACAGACCCGTCCCCACCAGTACTGTACCCCAGTGTTAATACAGTGACAGACCCGTCCCCACCAGTACTGTACCCCAGTGTTATACAGCGACAGACCCGTCCCCACCAGTACTGTACCCCAGTGTTAAACAGCGACAGACCCGTCCCCACCAGTACTGTGCCCCAGTGTTAAACCGTGACAGACCCGTCCCCACCAGTACTGTACCCCAGTGTTATACAGTGACAGACCCGTCCCCACCAGTACTGTACCCCAGTGTTATACAGCGACAGCCCCGTCCCCACCAGTACTGTACCCCAGTGTTATACAGCGACAGATCCGTCCCCACCAGTGCTGTACCCCAGAGTTATACAGTGACAGACCCGTCCCCACCAGTACTGTACCCCAGTGTTATACAGTGACAGACCCATCCCCACCAGTACTGTACCCCAGTGTTATACAGTGACAGACCCGTCCCCACCAGTACTGTACCACAGCATTATACAGTGACAGACCGGTCCCCACCACTACTCTACCCCAGTGTTATACTGCGACAGACCAGTCCCCACCAGTACTGTACCCCAGTGTTATACAGTGACAGACCCGTCCCCACCAGTACTGTACCCCAATGTTATACAGTGACAGACCCGTCCCCACCAGTACTGTACCCCAGTGTTATACAACGACAGACCCGTCCCCACCAGTACTGTACCCCAGTGTTATACAACGACAGACCCGTCCCCACCAGTACTGTACCCCAGTGTTATACAGCGACAGACCCGTCCCCACCAGTACTGTACCCCAGAGTTATACAGTGACACACCCGCCCCACCAGTACTGTACCCCAGTGTTATACAGTGACAGACCCGTCCCCCCCAGTACTGTACCCCAGTGTTATACAGTGACGGACCCATCCTCACCAGTACAGTACCCCAGTGTTATACAGTGACAGACCCGTCACCACGAGTACTGTACCCCAGTGTTATACAGCGACAGACCCGTCCCCACCAGTACTGTACCCCAGTGTTATACAGTGACAGACCCATCCTCACCAGTACAGTACCCCAGTGTGATACAGTGACAGACCCGTCCCCACCAGTACTGTACCCCAGTGTTATACAGCGACAGACCCGACCGCACCAGTACTGTACCCCAGTGTTATACAGTGACAGACCCGTCCCCACCAGTACTGCACCCCAGTGTTATACAGCGACAGACCCGACCGCACCAGTACTGTACCCCAGTGTTATACAGTGACAGACCCGTCCCCACCAGTACTGTACCCCAGTGTTATACAGTGACAGACCCGTCCCCACCAGTACTGTACCTCAGTGTTATACAGTGACAGACCCGTCCCCACCAGTACTGTACCCCAGTGTTATACAGTGACAGACCCGACCGCACCAGTACTGTACCCCAGTGTTATACAGTGACAGACCCGTCCCCACCAGTACTGTACCCCAGTGTTATACAGTGACAGACCTGTCCCCACCAGTACTGTACCCCAGTGTAATACAGTGACAGACCCGACCGCACCAGTACTGTACCCCAGTGTTATACAGTGACAGACCCGTCCCCACCAGTACTGTACCCCAGTGTTATACAGTGACAGACCTGTCCCCACCAGTACTGTACCCCAGTGTTATACAGTGACAGACCCGTCCCCACCAGTACTGTACCCCAGTGTTATACAGTGACAGACCTGTCCCCACCAGTACTGTACCCCAGTGTTATACAGCGACAGACCCGACCGCACCAGTACTGTACCCCAGTGTTATACAGCGACAGACACGTCCCCAACAGTACTGTACCCCAGTGTTATACAGTGACAGACCCATTCCCACCAGTGCTGTACCCCAGTGTTATACAGTGACTGACCCGTCCCCACCAGTACTGTACCCCAGTGTTATACAGTGACAGATCCGTCCCCACCAGTACTGTACCCCAGTGTTATACAGTGACTGACCCGTCCCCACCAGTACTGTACCCCAGTGTTATACAGTGACAGACCCATCCCCACCAGTACTGTACCCCAGTGTTATACAGTGACAGATCCGTCCCCACCAGTACTGTACCCCAGTGTTATACAGTGACTGACCCGTCCCCACCAGTACTGTACCCCAGTGTTATACAGTGACAGACCCGTCCCCACCAGTACTGTACCCCAGTGTTATACAGCGACAGACCCGTCCCCACCAGTACTGTACCTCAGTGTTATACAGCGACAGACCCGTCCCCACCAGTACTGTACCCCAGTGTTATACAGTGACAGATCCGTCCCCACCAGTACTGTACCCCAGTGTTATACAGTGACTGACCCGTCCCCACCAGTACTGTACCCCAGTGTTATACAGTGACAGACCCGTCCCCACCAGTACTGTACCCCAGTGTTATACAGCGACAGACCCGTCCCCACCAGTACTGTACCCCAGTGTTATACAGTGACAGACCCATCCCCACCAGTACTGTACCCCAGTGTTATACAGCGACAGACCCGTCCCCACCAGTACTGTACCCCAGAGTTATACAGTGACAGACCCGCCCCACCAGTACTGTACCCCAGTGTTATACAGTGACAGACCCGTCCCCACCAGTACTGTTCCCCAGTGTTATACAGCGACAGACCCGTCCCCTCCAGTACTGTACCCCAGTGTTATACAGTGACGGACCCATCCTCACCAGTACAGTACCCCAGTGTTGTACAGTGACAGACCCATCACCACCAGTACTGTACCCCTGTGTTATACAGTGACGGACCCATCCTCACCAGTACTGTACCCCAGTGTTATACAGTGACAGACCCGTCCCCACCAGTACTGTACCCCAGTGTTATACAGCGACAGACCCGTCCCCACCAGTACTGTACCCCAGTGTTATACAGTGACAGACCCATCCTCACCAGTACTGTACCCCAGTGTGATACAGTGACAGACCCGTCCCCACCAGTTCTGTGCCCCAGTGTTATACAGCGACAGACCCGACCGCACCAGTACTGTACCCCAGTGTTATACAGTGACAGACCCGTCCCCACCAGTACTGCACCCCAGTGTTATACAGCGACAGACCCGACCGCACCAGTACTGTACCCCAGTGTTATACAGTGACAGACCCGTCCCCACCAGTACTGTACCCCAGTGTTATACAGTGACAGACCCGTCCCCACCAGTACTGTACCCCAGTGTTATACAGTGACAGACCCATTCCCACCAGTGCTGTACCCCAGTGTTATACAGTGACTGACCCGTCCCCACCAGTACTGTACCCCAGTGTTATACAGTGACAGATCCGTCCCCACCAGTACTGTACCCCAGTGATATACAGTGACAGACCCGTCCCCACCAGTACTGTACCCCAGTGTTATACAGCGACAGACCCGACCGCACCAGTACTGTACCCCAGTGTTATACAGTGACAGACCCGTCCCCACCAGTACTGCACCCCAGTGTTATACAGCGACAGACCCGACCGCACCAGTACTGTACCCCAGTGTTATACAGTGACAGACCCGTCCCCACCAGTACTGTACCCCAGTGTTATACAGTGACAGACCCGTCCCCACCAGTACTGTACCCCAGTGTTATACAGTGACAGACCCATTCCCACCAGTGCTGTACCCCAGTGTTATACAGTGACTGACCCGTCCCCACCAGTACTGTACCCCAGTGTTATACAGTGACAGATCCGTCCCCACCAGTACTGTACCCCAGTGTTATACAGTGACAGACCCGTCCCCACCAGTACTGTACCCCAGTGTTATACAGTGAGAGACCCGTCCCCACCAGTACTGTACCCCAGTGTTATACAGCGACAGACCCGTCCCCACCAGTACTGTACCCAGTGTTATACAGCGACAGACCCATCCCCACCAGTACTGTACCCCAGTGTTATACAGCGACAGACCCATCCCCACCAGTACTGTACCCCAGTGTTATACAGTGACAGAACCGTCCCCACCAGTCCTGTACCCCAGTGTTATACAGCGACAGACCCGTCCCCACCAGTACTGTATTCCAGTGTTATACAGCGACAGACCCGTCCCCACCAGTACTGTACCCCAGTGTTATACAGTGACAGACCCATCCCCACCAGTACTGTACCCCAGTGTTATACAGTGACAGACCCATCCCCACCAGTACTGTACCCCAGTGTTATACAGTGACAGAACCGTCCCCACCAGTCCTGTACCCCAGTGTTATACAGCGACAGACCCATCCTCACCAGTACTGTACCCCAGTGTTATACAGCGACAGACCCATCCCCACCAGTACTGTACCCCAGTGTTATACAGCGACAGACCCATCCCCACCAGTACTGTACCCCAGTGTTATACAGCGACAGACCCATCCCCACCAGTACTGTACCCCAGTGTTATACAGCGACAGACCCATCCCCACCAGTACTGTATCCCAGTGTTATACAGCGACAAACCCATCCCCACCAGTACTGTACCCCAGTGTTACACAGCGACAGACCCATCCCCACCAGTACTGTACCCCAGTGTTATACAGTGACAGAACCGTCCCCACCAGTCCTGTACCCCAGTGTTATACAGCGACAGACCCGTCCCCACCAGTACTGTACCCCTGTGTTATGCAGCGACAGAACCGTCCCCACCAGTCCTGTACCCCAGTGTGTGAGATCGCCAATTCATTGAGAGGGGAATTTCTGCTCTGGTATCTTGGGCAGAGATGGAGAACCTGCAGACTGCTGGATTCCTACGAATTTGGAGCTGATAATAACAGTAATGAGATGGGAAATGGTGGCGCTGCCAGTTTGGAATGACATCTTCAGGTGAGTAATAAGTCTGATGAGGAGGATTTGAAGAGAACTTGTGTCCATCAGTGCTGAGCTAATGATGCATAGCACTGGATAAATCAATGGTTCTCTGTGCAAACGTGAATCCGACTGGAACTTGCTCTACTCCATCCTGAATGTGTTCAGAGATCACAGCGTCAGTGCTGAGGGAGCGCCGCACTGTGGGAGGGTCAGTGCTGAGGGAGCGCCGCACTGTGGGAGGGTCAGTGCTGAGGGAGCGCCGCACTGTGGGAGGGTCGGTGCTGAGGGAGCGCCGCACTGTGGGAGGGTCAGTGCTGAGGGAGCGCCGCACTGTGGGAGGGTCAGTGCTGAGGGAGCGCCGCACTGTGGGAGGGTCGGTGCTGAGGGAGCGCCGCACTGTGGGAGGGTCAGTGCTGAGGGAGCGCCGCACTGTGGGAGGGTCGGTGCTGAGGGAGCGCCGCACTGTGGGAGTGTCAGTGCTGAGGGAGTGCCGCACTGTGGGAGGATCAGTGCTGAGGGAGCGCCGCACTGTGGGAGGGTCGGTGCTGAGGGAGCACCGCACGGTGGGAGGGTCGGTGCTGAGGGAGCGCCGCACGGTGGGAGGGTCAGTGCTGAGGGAGCGCCACACTGTGGGAGGGTCGGTGCTGAGGGAGCGCCGCACTGTGGGAGGGTCGGTGCTGAGGGAGCGCCGCACGGTGGGAGGGTCGGTGCTGAGGGAGCGCCGCACTGTGGGAGGGTCGGTGCTGAGGGAGCGCCGCACTGTGGGAGGGTCAGTGCTGAGGGAGCGCCGCACTGTGGGAGGGTCAGTGCTGAGGGAGCGCCGCACTGTGGGAGGGTCAGTGCGTTAAACTGAAGCCTGTCAGGGGGTTGTCAAAGAGGTTGCTATTGGTTGACAAGTTGGTGCGGTGGGAGGCCGGCGGGGGGGGGGGGGGGGGGGGGGGGGGGGGGGGGCGGTGGAACGGGCAGTGGGTGGGTACAGGGTGAGGGAGTTCTTGTCCTGGAGTCCAATATTTATCTCTCAACCAACACCTGGAAAAATCTGATCTGGGTGATTCTCACATTGCTTATAATGGGATCTTCCTGTGCGCTACGATGCTCTCCCTCGGGTTGAAGATGTTAAGGGACATCGGGAAGAGATATAGAATTATTTCATTCCGTTCCCAATCAATTGTGGAAACAGGATATCACAAGGTCTCCGGGCTGGGAATCGAACTCACAACCGCTCGTTTTCCCATTCACTGCCGAAGCTCCTGTTGGTGGGCTCCCCCTGGTTGGTTTGAGGTTCCAGTCGGTGAAGCCAGTGGCTACCGACCATCGCCGTGACCGGGTAACTCATCCCCTGACTCCCCCCCCTCCCCCCAAAGTCTGTCCATCGTCTACAAGGACACAAGTCAGGAGTGTGATGGAATTATCTCCACTTGCCTGGATGAGTGTCTCTCCAACAACAATCTCCACTTGCCTGGATGAGTGCAGCTCCAACAACAATCTCCACTTGCCTGGATGAGTGCAGCTCCAACAACAATCTCCACTTGCCTGGATGAGTGCGGCTCCAACAACAATCTCCACTTGCCTGGATGAGTGCGGTTCCAACAACAATCTCCACTTGCCTGGATGAGTGTCTCTCCAACAACAATCTCCACTTGCCTGGATGAGTGTCTCTCCAACAACAATCTCCACTTGCCTGGATGAGTGTCTCTCCAACAACAATCTCCACTTGCCTGGATGAGTGCAGCTCCAACAACAATCTCCACTTGCCTGGATGAGTGCAGCTCCAACAACAATCTCCACTTGCCTGGATGAGTGTCTCTCCAACAACAATCTCCACTTGCCTGGATGAGTGCGGTTCCAACAACAATCTCCACTTGCCTGGATGAGTGCAGTTCCAACAACAATCTCCACTTGCCTGGATGAGTGCGGCTCCAACAACTATCTCCACTTGCCTGGATGAGTGTCTCTCCAACAACAATCTCCACTTGCCTGGATGAGTGCGGCTCCAACAACAATCTCCACTTGCCTGGATGAGTGTCTCTCCAACAACAATCTCCACTTGCCTGGATGAGTGCGGCTCCAACAACAATCTCCACTTGCCTGGATGAGTGCGGTTCCAACAACAATCTCCACTTGCCTGGATGAGTGTCTCTCCAACAACAATCTCCACTTGCCTGGATGAGTGCGGTTCCAACAACAATCTCCACTTGCCTGGATGAGTGCAGTTCCAACAACAATCTCCACTTGCCTGGATGAGTGCGGCTCCAACAACTATCTCCACTTGCCTGGATGAGTGTCTCTCCAACAACAATCTCCACTTGCCTGGATGAGTGCAGTTCCAACAACAATCTCCACTTGCCTGGATGAGTGCGGCTCCAACAACTATCTCCACTTGCCTGGATGAGTGTCTCTCCAACAACAATCTCCACTTGCCTGGATGAGTGCGGCTCCAACAACAATCTCCACTTGCCTGGATGAGTGCAGTTCCAACAACAATCTCCACTTGCCTGGATGAGTGCGGCTCCCAACAACAATCTCCACTTGCCTGGATGAGTGCGGCTCCAACAACAATCTCCACTTGCCTGGATGAGTGCGGCTCCAACAACAATCTCCACTTGCCTGGATGAGTGTCTCTCCAACAACAATCGCCACTTGCCTGGATGAGTGTCTCTCCAACAACAATCTCCACTTGCCTGGATGAGTGTCTCTCCAACAACAATCTCCACTTGCCTGGATGAGTGCGGCTCCCAACAACAATCTCCACTTGCCTGGATGAGTGCGGCTCCCAACAACAATCTCCACTTGCCTGGATGAGTGTCTCTCCAACAACAATCTCCACTTGCCTGGATGAGTGTCACTCCAACAACAATCTCCACTTGCCTGGATGAGTGTCTCTCCAACAACAATCTCCACTTGCCTGGATGAGTGCGGCTCCAACAACAATCTCCACTTGCCTGGATGAGTGCGACTCCAACAACAATCTCCACTTGCCTGGATGAGTGTCTCTCCAACAACAATCTCCACTTGCCTGGATGAGCGCGGCTCCAACAACAATCTCCACTTGCCTGGATGAGTGTCTCTCCAACAACAATCTCCACTTGCCTGGATGAGTGCGTCTCCAACAACAATCTCCACTTGCCTGGATGAGTGCGGATCCAACAACAATCTCCACTTGCCTGGATGAGTGCGGATCCAACAACAATCTCCACTTGCCTGGATGAGTGCGGCTCCAACAACAATCTCCACTTGCCTGGATGAGTGCGGCTCCAACAACAATCTCCACTTGCCTGGATGAGTGTCTCTCCAACAACAATCGCCACTTGCCTGGATGAGTGTCTCTCCAACAACAATCTCCACTTGCCTGGATGAGTGTCTCTCCAACAACAATCTCCACTTGCCTGGATGAGTGCGGCTCCCAACAACAATCTCCACTTGCCTGGATGAGTGCGGCTCCCAACAACAATCTCCACTTGCCTGGATGAGTGTCTCTCCAACAACAATCTCCACTTGCCTGGATGAGTGTCACTCCAACAACAATCTCCACTTGCCTGGATGAGTGTCTCTCCAACAACAATCTCCACTTGCCTGGATGAGTGCGGCTCCAACAACAATCTCCACTTGCCTGGATGAGTGCGACTCCAACAACAATCTCCACTTGCCTGGATGAGTGTCTCTCCAACAACAATCTCCACTTGCCTGGATGAGCGCGGCTCCAACAACAATCTCCACTTGCCTGGATGAGTGTCTCTCCAACAACAATCTCCACTTGCCTGGATGAGTGCGTCTCCAACAACAATCTCCACTTGCCTGGATGAGTGCGGATCCAACAACAATCTCCACTTGCCTGGATGAGTGCGGATCCAACAACAATCTCCACTTGCCTGGATGAGTGCGGATCCAACAACAATCTCCACTTGCCTGGATGAGTGCGGCTCCAACAACAATCTCCACTTGCCTGGATGAGTGCGGCTCCAACAACAATCTCCACTTGCCTGGATGAGTGCGGATCCAACAACAATCTCCACTTGCCTGGATGAGTGCGGCTCCAACAACAATCTCCACTTGCCTGGATGAGTGCGGATCCAACAACAATCTCCACTTGCGAGGATGAGTGCGGCTCCAACAACAATCTCCACTTGCCTGGATGAGTGCGGATCCAACAACAATCTCCACTTGCGAGGATGAGTGCGGCTCCAACAACAATCTCCACTTGCCTGGATGAGTGCGGATCCAACAACAATCTCCACTTGCGAGGATGAGTGCGGATCCAACAACAATCTCCACTTGCCTGGATGAGTGCGGATCCAACAACAATCTCCACTTGCCTGGATGAGTGCGGCTCCAACAACAATCTCCACTTGCCTGGATGAGTGCGGCTCCAACAACAATCTCCACTTGCCTGGATGAGTGCGGCTCCAACAACAATCTCCACTTGCCTGGATGAGTGCGGCTCCAACAACAATCTCCACTTGCCTGGATGAGTGCGGCTCCAACAACACAAGAAGCTCAACACCATCCAGGACAAAGCAGCCCCGCTCGATCGACACGCTAACCACAAACACTCACTCCCTCCACCCCCGACGCAGCCGTGTGAACCATCTACAAGATGCCCCGCAGCGACTCGCCAAGGCTCCTTCCACAGCACCTTCCAAACCCGCCACCTCTACCATCTAGAAGGACAAGGGGGGGGGGCAGCAGACACATGGGGAACACCCCCACCTGCAAGCTCCCCCTCCGAGCCACTCACCATCCCGACTGGGAAATATATCGGCCGCTCCTTCACTGTCGCTGGGGTCAAAATCCCTGAACTCCCTCCCTAACAGCACTGTGGGTGTACCTACCCCACGCACGGGGACTGACTGATGTCCAACAATAATCCTGGAACTCCCTCCCTAACAGCACTCTGGGTGTACCTACCCCACACACGGGGACTGACTGATGTCCAATAACAATCCCGGAACTCCCTCCCTAACAGCACTGTGGGTGTACCTACCCCACACACGGGGACTGACTGATGTCCAATAACAATCATGGAACACCCTCCCTAACTGCACTGTGGCTGTACCTACCCCACACGGGGACTGAAGCGTGTTTAAGATGGCAGCTCACCCAGCACCTTCTCAAGGGCGATTAGGGACGGGCGATTAATACTTGCGCATCACAAATGATTATAAGGCAATAAAAGGCCCTGGATTTTTGAGCCCTATCTGTGTGACAATCTGCCTCTGTGTCAGGTTAAACTACGCACTTCACTCTGTAATCTAAATGGACGGATAATAGATGATGTCTCTCTAACACTTATCATCATGGGGCAGTTCCATAAGGGGTAATTATCTTTTGATGGGGATTAACTCCTCTTATCAGAGTCCTTTGCCTGTCCGCGCTGTCTCTCATTCGACGCGAGCCCAGGTTTAAGTCTCCCTGATTGTTCCATCACACTTTGAGAGACTAATAGACCATCTGGCCCATTTCCCCAGAAAGAACTCAGATCAAAGGCATAATGGATTCATCGACATCTAAACATCACGGACATGTGGGGAGAGAGAGAGAGAGAGAGACAAGAGAGAGAGAGAGGACAGAGAGAGAGAGAGACAGAGAGAGAGAGAGAGAGGGACAGAGAGAGAGAGGGGGACAGAGAGAGAGAGGGGGACAGAGAGAGAGAGGGGGACAGAGAGAGAGAGATACAGAGAGAGAGAGAGGGACAGAGAGAGAGAGGGGGACAGAGAGAGAGAGGGGGACAGAGAGAGGGGGACAGAGAGAGAAGGGGACAGAGAGAGAGGGGGACAGAGAGAGACAGAGAGAGAGGGACAGAGAGAGACAGAGAGAGAGGGAGAGAGAGAGACAGAGAGAGAGACAGAGAGAGAGGGACAGAGAGAGAGGGACAGAGAGAGAGGGACAGAGAGAGAGGGACAGAGAGAGAGAGAGAGAGAGGGACAGAGAGAGAGAGAGAGAGGGACAGA